>NC_041227.1:95091033-95122805 GCF_002837175.3 Physeter macrocephalus | reverse complement strand
CTGCATTGGCAGGCGAATTCTTAACCACTGCGCCACCAGGGAAGTCCCTGTCCCACTGTCTTGCAGCTTACATTCAAGTGGGGGGTAGCCAACCAACAAAATAAATGATGCAAAGTCTGCGTTGGGTCTTTGCTGCTGCGCACGGGCTTTCTCTAGTTGCGGCGAGCGGGGCTACTCTTCATTGTGGTACGCAGGCTTCTCATTGCGGTGGCTTCTCTTGTTGTGGAGCAGGGGCTCTAGGCGCGCGGGCCTCAGTAGTTGTGGCTCTCAGGCTGCAGAGCACAGGCTCAGTAGTTGTGGCACACGGGCTTAGTTGCTCCGCAGCATGTGGGATCTTCCCGGACCGGGGCTCGAACCGTGTCCCCTGCATTGGCAGGTGAATTCTTAACCACTGCGCCACCAGGGAAGTCCCTGTCCCACTGTCTTGCAGCTTACATGCAAGTGGGGGGTAGCCAACCAACAAAATAAATGATGCAAATAGATGGTACATTCAGTGGTGTGAAGTACAATGGAGGATAATGGTGCAGAAAGAGAGCAAATGGTGCTGGGGAAGTGTAGTTTTTAAAAGGGAAGTCAGGAATAGGCTCATTAAGAAGGTGACTTTTGAGCAAAGATTTGAAGGAAGTAAGAGAATAAGGCAAGAACATAGGAAGGAGAAGATCATTCCAAGCAGACGAAACAGCAAATACAGAGACCTTGAAGCAAGAGTGCTCTCGGCTTGTTCTAACCAGTGTGATTAGAATGGGGCAAATGAGGGGAAGCTGGTAGGAGATGAGGTCAGAGAAGAAGCAAGGGGTGCAGATCACGTAGGGCTTTGTAAACCGTTATAAGGACTTCGGCTTTCACTTGGAGTATGAGGAGAACCTTTGGAGCATTTTGAAGAGAGAAGTGATATGATCTAATGTATTTTAAAAGGATCACTCTGGCTGCTGTGCGAAGAAGGGATGACTGAGTTGACTGCGTTGAGCCTCAAATTTTGAGTGGTATTAATACAAGTGAAAGTGGAGGATAAGGACTAGAAAAACAGCATGAACCAGAAACTATTGGAATAAGCCAGGTAAAAGATGATGCTATCTTGGACCAGAGTGGCAGCAATGAAAAATTACCTGTTCCTGGATATATTTTGAAAGGAGAATCAGCATATTTCCTCACAAATTACATAAGCGATATGAGAGAAAACTAGGACTCAAAAACTACTCCAAGAATTTTGACCAGAGCAATTGAAAGAATGTTGCCATTAATCGAGATGGGGAAGAACGTGGATAAAGCTGGTTTTAAGAAAAAATAGGGAGTTCAGTTTCAGATAGGTTAAGTTGAAGATGCCTATTAGACTTCTAAGTAGAGATATTAAGTAGACAGTTGTATATAAGTCTGGAGTTTGGGTGTATGGACTGGAGATATAAATACAGGAGTAGTTGGCATATAAATGATATCTTAAAATAATGAAACTGGATGAGAACTCCAAGGGAGTTGAGTGTATGTAGAGAGATGAGGTTTAAAGACAGCTCTGAAGTACAAAAACGTAAAAGTTTAGGGGGAATAACCAACAAAGGAGACTGAGAAGGGATGGCCAATGAGATGAGAAGAAAACTAGGAGAGTGTGGCATCCTCAAAGCCAAGTGAAGAAAGTGTTTTAGGAACGAGATGTTGATCCTCAGTATTAAATGCTGCTGATGGATCAATATGAGGAATGAGAACTGACCTTTGAATTTATCAACATAGAATTCATTGGTGACTTCAACAAGAATAGATTCAACAGCATGGTTGGGGGTGAAATCGTGATTAGAGAAGGTTTGGAAGAAAATGAGAAAGAACCAACTCATTATTTTGAAAATTAATAAATAAAAGGGGAAAATCTAATATTTATCCTTCTTCCTCAGGGTAACCAAATAGTTGATGAGGAGAAGTTTCTTTCTGTAGAAGCATTCAGCTAGCAAATAAGGAAGGAATGATAGAGTATCATCATTTTGCAGACCCTGATGAATGAATGGATCTCGACAATGCTCACCATTGGCGTTATGAAAAGACATGCTCCTGAATAAAAAGGAACCTGAATCTGATTAAGCTTGTAGGTCTGACATCAATTTACAAAAACCACAGGGAGAGAGGAACCCATTTAGCAACACCACAGGGAAGCAATCAGGAAAATCCAGGCTATGGGAAACTCTACAGGAAAAATGGCTGATTTCATCAATGAAAAATTGCAAAAATGAAAAAAAAAAGAGATGAAGGGGGAAACTTATAGATTATAAGAAAGTTAAAAGTATATCCAAAAAATTACAGTGAATGACCCTTGTTTAGATCTTGATTCAAACAAACTGGGGGTGGGGGAAACATCACATTTGAAATAATTGAAAATATTAAAACTGGTTGGCTATCTGATTATATTAAAAATGACTTAACTTTTTTGGATTTGATATAGTATTGAAGTTTTTGGTAAAGAGTTCTTATCTTTTAGAAGCACATGTTGAAATATCTACAGATAAAATGATATGTCTGGGATTTGCTGCAAAATAACCCAGGAGAAAGGGTGGGAAAGAAAATAACGCTTGGCCAAAAATGGATAATTATTGAAAATTAGGTGATAGGCACATGGGAATATGTTAAACAATTTTCCCTTCTGTGTATGTTTGAAATTTTCTATTACAAAAAGTTTTCTTTTAAATAAATTTATTTTATTTTATTTTTGGCTGCATTGGGTCTTTGTTGCTGCGCGTGGGCTTTCTCTAGTTGCGGTGAGCGGGGGCTACTCTTTGTTGCAGTGTGCGGGCTTCTCATTGCAGTGGCTTCTCTTGTTGCGGAGCATGGCCCCGGGTTTGATCCCTGGTCAAAGAATTAAGATCCCACGTGGCGTGGCTGGGGAGAGGGGTGGGGGAGAAAGGACACACCACTTCTAGCTATGTGACTTCGGATAAATATATGTAGCCTTTCTGAGTCTTGTTTTACCCAGTTGAAAATGAGAGGAATGGTACTTGTTTCTTAAAATGAGTAATTGGAAGTAAAGAACCTAGCAGAGGCAGTTAGGTGCTCAATAAATGTCAGTTCCATTACCATTCCCCTTTGTGAGATTCTTGGGATGTGATATCCCCATGCCCTTGGTGGTATTTATGGGTCATTCTCTACATCTGGGAAGAGCAATGGCATCAGGCTTTGATGGCCTTACCTGGTGCAGGCACATCCCATCCTGATTTAGGAGTACCTCCACCCCCATTTGGAGTGCATAAATTCACTAGGTAAGGCTCTCCTAGGATTGCAAGATTTTGACTCATACACTGCTTCTGCCTGTAGCTTCACAATGGATTCCCTGTTGGGGGTATCAGCACCAAGCGTGTGGACAGCTCCTTCCCAGAACTTCCTTACTCTAATTCCAGAACCTGGCCTCTGCCCATGGTTCTGATCAGCATTTCCCTGCCTTTCTTGCTCTTCTTGCCACAGCTTTAAGCACTTGAGTTAGAGTCCATAGATTTGGCATTTAGTAAACCAGAAAGAACCTGATTCCAAAACAAACCAGATTAGACAACATCTTTAAAAACTTACTCAGATAAATAAACTTTCCAAACCTGTATCACTGCCTTCAACTTTTTAGGAAATGTCGCATAGTTATCTATGGAGGCTGATTCTGATATAAGTTTATGCTTTGAAAACAATGTAACTTTTAAAAGTTTTTTTAATGATCCCCTACTGGGTTGAAATTAATGTCTTTTATAGTTTCATTCTGTCTGGCTTTGTTTTCCATGTCTTAGGAAAATGCTTGTGTAGCTGCCTTAGCTTTTCACAAATTATCAAGGGATTAAGGGCACATTTGGGGAGCGGGTTGATATTCTAGACTTCTGTTGAGAGTATATAGCTTAAATAATTTTTCTTTCTCTTTTCCCCTAGAGAGAGGCATGGACTATAGAAGGAAGATAAGAGTAACTGTTGCTATAGGGGATAGTTTGTTTTGTTTTAAGAGAACTGAACTGAACCATACATACATTAACAATGAGAGTAGACTTTGTGTGTGTGTGTGTGGGGGGGTGGTACACGGGCCTCTCACCGCTGTGGCCTCTCCCGTTGCGGAACACAGGCTCCGGACGTGCAGGCCCAGCAGCCATGGCCCACGGGCCCAGCCGCTCCGCGGCATGCGGGATCCTCCCAGACTGGGGCACGAACCCGTGTCCCCTGCATCGGCAGGCGGACTCCCAACCACTGCGCCACCAGGGAAGCCCCGAGAGTAGACTCTTAAATGTTGAATATAAAGTCAAAATGTTAAAAGCTGACTGTTATCCCCTGTCCTGCTTAAGTTTGGGTCTTTCATATCTTTACCTGAGTCCTGGGCTGACATCAGCACTCTCGTATTAGGATGCCTGGAGAAAGAGTCCAGATTAAGACTTCCTAAGAGTACTCAGCTGATCCCACTTCTGGAAAGTGTGCCATGTTTACTGTATAACTACCATGTACCCAAGTCTTAGTCAGATATTTTACACGTTATCAAGTCCTCACAGCAACCCTTGGAGGTAGGTACTAGTATTCCCTTCACAGATGCGAATGGAAGCTAAAACTTGAGGAAGGGTCATACCTTACTCAAGACCACTCAAGGGATAGCAAGTCTTAACAACCATCTGTCTGTGGCTTCAGGTACTCCAATAAGGCAAATGGCTCTGGTGGTATAATAGGGGCTGATTGTGGGTCACAGAGTCATTGGTTCCAGGATGAAGGTTCAGGGGCATTCTCCACATCTGTGAGCCAGTGCCTCAAAGTTTGTCTTAGAAGCACAAGCTGGGGACTTCCCTGGTGGTCCAGTGGTTAAGAATCCACCTTCCAATGCAGGGGACAAGGGTTCAATCCCTGGTTGGGGAGCTAAGATCCCATGCCCACGCACCGCAACTAGAGAGCTCTCACGCCGCAACTACTGAGCCTGCGCACTCTGGAGCCTGCGTGCCACAACTAGAGAGAAGCCTGTGTGCCGCAACAAAAGATCCTGTGTGCCACAACTAAGACCCAATGCAGCCAAAGATAAATAAATAAATATTAAAAGAAAAAAAAGAAGCCCAAGCTGGTGCTAAGATGGCTGCATCAGAATCATCCGGTGGGCATGTTAAGGATGCAAATACGTAGACCCCATTCCCAAAGATTCAGTAATTCAGTAGGTGTGGAACAGAGCCCAGGAATCTGAATTTTTAAAGATTTCGAGGGGATTCTCACGCACAGACAGACTGGGGAACCACTGCTCTTTTTTTTTTTTTTGGCTGTGTTGGGTCTTCATTGCTGCTCGAGGGCTTTCTCTAGTTGCGGCGAGTGGGGCTACTCTTTGTTGCGGTGTGCGGGCTTCTCATTGTGGTGACTTCTCTTTGTTGCAGAGCACGGGCTCTAGGCATGTGAGCTTCAGTAGTTGTGGCACGTGGGCTCAGTAGTTGTCGTGCATGGGCTTAGTTGCTCTACAGCATGTGGCATCTTCCCGGACCAGAGATCGAACCCTTGTCCCCTGCATTGGCAGGCGGATTCTTAACCACTGCATCACCAGGGAAGTACTGGAACCACTGCTCTTGGCAACCTTTATAAGCCTCAGGCTTTCCTCTCTTCTGCCTTTAGTTATAAATAATCCTCAGGAATTCAGAGACAAGGCACGATTCTGAAGGAGGACCTACAGTCCCCATGGAAATGATCACACAGGACTTAGAGACTGGTTAGGACTAGTGGTTCTCAATCAGAAAGCATGTGTCAGGCCTCCCTGGTGGTGCAGTGGCTAAGAATCTGCCTGCCAATGCAGTGGACACGGGTTCGAGCCCTGGTCCGGGAAGATCCCACATGCCGCGGAGCAGCTAAGCCTGTGCGCCACAACTGCCAAGCCTGTGCTCTAGAGCCCACGAGCCCAACTGCCGAGCCTGTGCTCTAGAGCCCACGAGCCACAACTACTGAGCCTGTGTGCCACAACTACTGAAGCCTGTGCGCCTAGAGCCCGTGCTCCACAACAAGAGGAGCCACCACAATGAGAAGCCCGTGCACCACAACAAAGAGTAGCCCCTGCTCGCCGCAACTAGAGAAAGGCCCGCGCACAGCAACAAAGACCCAACACAGCCAAAACTAAAAAAATAAATAAAAATGAATTAATAATTTTAAAAAAAGAAGCATGTGTCAATATCAGGAACACTTTCTCAACTCCAGAACACTCACTTCAGTTGAGAACTACTGCATATCTAATGAGCCTAGGAATAAACTTGTTGGAGGTTAAGAGAACTGTTTCCACAGGGATTAATGCTAACTTCCTCAGTACTACTACAGAGCAACCACTACATTCTCCACCATCTGGTATGTCTTCCAGGAGGATTTCTAATTTATCTCCAGGGAACCTCCCATGTGTTTCCCCCATTACAATTGGAGGGGATTTGCACTTACTTGGAGGTTCTTTTTGGGTTTTTCTAGATAGGGGACTGGTGCTTCCTCCTTTTGGTTTTAAGTGTTCGGGGACATGTTGGCTGCTGGGTGCACAATGAAGGAGGTCTAAGCTCAAATGGGTAAAATAGTACATCCACGTCCTGCGTGAGTAATGAGGACTAAGGTGAACTGTCTAAAGGAAGATGCTCCTTCTTAGTTCCAGTTAATCCTTGTCATACAGAAATGCAATATTACCAGAGCTTCTGATTTTTTTTTTAAGCCAGAGATCAGGTATTGGTTCAAATTAAAACTTTAAAATATCATGTGGACCAAATAAAAGATTTCTGTAGGCCCCATCTGGCCAGTTTACAAACCAAACTCAGCAGAAAACAACACCTTTTTGATTTTTTGTTGACTTGAGAGCAGACTGCCACACCTGGCCACATCTGCCAAAGGAATCAGTTCCATTTTGAAAGCTGCAATTCTAAAGCACTTCATCACCCCATGCTGTGTTGATTTGGCCACCTTTCAAGGTGAAGATCTTAGTGTGACCTTTAGTTTTAGGGAGAGAAATTGAGGGAGATGGGCTGGGACAGCGCCAGTCCTTACTGTCACCAAACCTGCTCTGGTAGATTGTGCTAAAGCATCTTACTGACACACTGATAGACAAAATTCCACTGCTGAAAACCACTCATATATTACTGTTGTGCAATCCAAAAAATCATATGGGCAACTCAATGCTGTTAGAATGCCAGCAGTTATACTGGTTCCTTTTCCTCTTGCATATATTCCAAATTTCCCAGACTTCCCTGGTGGCGCAGTGGTTAAGAATCTGTCTGCCTATGCAGGGGACACGGGTTCAAGCCCTGGTCCAGGAAGGTCCCATATGCCACGGAGCAACTAAGCCCATGCACCACAACTACTGAGCCCATGCGCCACAACTGCTGAAGCCCATGTGCCGAGAGCCCGTGCTCTTCAACAAGAGAAGTCACTGCAATGAGAAGCCCACGCACCCCAACGAAGAGTAGCCCCCACTCGCCGCAACTAGAGAAGGTGCGCGAGCAGCAATGAAGACCCAATGCAGCCATACATAAATAAATAAATAAATAATTTTTTTTATAAAAAGAAGGAATATACTGCCTATTTATTTATTTTTTTTGTGGTATGCGGGCCTCCCCCTGCTGTGGCCTCTCCCATTGCGGAGCACAGGCTCCGGACGCGCAGGCCCAGCGGCCATGGCTCACGGGCCCAGCCGCTCCGCGGCATGTGGGATCCTCCTGGACCGGGGCGTGAACCCGGTTCCCCTGCATCGGCAGGCGGACGCGCAACCACTGCGCCACCAGGGAAGCCCCTATACTGCCTATTTAAAAAACAAACAAATTTCCCAAGGAAAAGAACCATCTCCACTGACAAGCACCACCCTCTGCAACTGAAACAACTTGAAGCTGGCATTGCACTCTGCTTATCTCACCAACCCAGATTCCAAGTGAGTTGGGGTATTTGACCATTTGTAAAGAAGATTCAACCTGCATCTTTACTCTTTACCACCACAAAAGTGATTGTGAATTCTTTCTCTTTCCTTCACTTTCTAAAACCATTTAGTCTTTCCTCTTGCAAAGAAGTAGTTGCAGGGGGTGAGGGGAGAATCAGTCATCGGGGGACAAATATTCTTGTTTGCCTTTCAGCTCACACTTCCATCAGTCCTCATCTTTTCCACTTTCTGGTGGGTGAAAACTCTGCTGGGTAAATGCCTTTCCTGAGAAAGAAAGCCTCAACTAGGTGGGTGGTTCTGAAACAAAAATAGTGGCAAAGACCTGGCTGATGGGGAAGTATCCAAGGAAGTTTTGTGGGATCGCCTTGTCTCTTCAAAAGCAGCTGGGCTCCAGATTCACAGATTAAAGGCATAGTTCCTTTGATACAAGGGTCAGTGTGTCTCAAGTTCCCAGCCACAGTCAGTGGCTCCCTTGAAGTATGTAAAGTTCTCACAAGTATGGGGTAGGAGGGAAAGATTTTCAGAATTCCCTGTGGTGTTTATCCAAAATACTCATACTTGTCCTCACCACCCACTCCAACCCTCTGGTCTATCACAGTTGGCTGTGGGGTAAGGAGTCAACTATGCACAGTTCAGAAAAGCTCCCTAGGTGATTTTGATTCACTGCCCTTTCCTCTCCCACAGTACCCTCACCTCTAGTCCTACTTGAGAACTGTTGAACTGAGAATTACCCAGCCCCTTGGGTTACTTTGGGAATATTGTGGCTACATGGAATCTATAAATGAGGTGCCTATTAACACACACACACACACACATACACACACACACACACACACACACACACACACACACACACACACACACCCCTTGGACCTTAAAAAAGACAATGGATGAGATTAGACATATGCAATCACCTGAAGGACAAGGGTGGCTCCTCTGTGTAATTGAAGATATTAATAGCCCTGAAGAATGTCAAATTGAATGGGTGGGTAGTGCGGAGGAAAGAGAAATTTGGTCAGTGTAGAGAACATAGACAAAATAAAGGTGCTGAAGCAAGGATTGGTAGTGCCCATCGCCAAGGGAGCCTCAATAGTCAGGCCTGGACCATCATGGACCATAGGTAAAACCACCTCTGTTATGAGAAGGAGGAATCAGGCCACCCAAGGCTGATGTCAGTAGGCACCATCAACCTATTGTAATTCTTGCTCCTTCAAGCAAGCTTCTGACCTCTTTTATAGGGAGAGAAAGTTGTGGTCTATATTTCTGGTCCCTAAGACATTGGTTTTCATGGTAAATGGCTTTTGATTGATCACAATTTGACATCCCATGAAGCTTGACAGTAAGGCCCTGCCTGATATGGCTCATGCTGACTCTTTGACCACATCTAAAACCACTAACAGAGACCTGATATGACTTCCTTTTTAAAAGGACTAGGGGGGCTTCCCTGGTGGCGCAGTGGTTGAGAGTCCGCCTGCCGATGCAGGGGATACGGGTTCGCGCCCCGGTCTGGGAGGATCCCACATGCCGCGGAGCGGCTGGGCCCGTGAGCCATGGCCGCTGAGCCTGCGCGTCCGGAGCCTGTGCTCCGCAACGGGAGAGGCCACAACAGTGAGAGGCCCGCGTACCACAAAAAAAAAAAAAAAAAAAAAAAAAAAAGGACTAGGGGCTTTCCTGGTGGCGCAGTGGTTGCAAGGCCGCCTGCCGATGCAGGGCACACGGGTTCGTGCCCCGGTCCGGGAGGATCCCACATGCCGCAGAGCCCCTGGGCCCGGAGTCCGCCTGCCGATGCAGGGGATACGGGTTCGCGCCCCGGTCTGGGAGGATCCCACATGCCGCGGAGCGGCTGGGCCCGTGAGCCATGGCCGCTGAGCCTGCGCGTCCGGAGCCTGTGCTCCGCAACGGGAGAGGCCACAACAGTGAGAGGCCCGCGTTCCGCGAAAATATATATATATAAAAAAATAAATAAAATAAAATAAATTTTAAAAAAATAAAAGGACTATTCTTTTTTAAAAAAAGTGAAATTCACATAGCACAAAATGAACCATTTTAAAGTGAACAATTAAGTGGCATGTAGTACATTCACAATGTTGTGCAACTACCATCTCTATCTTCTAAAACATTTTTATCACCTCAGAAGGTAACCCTGTACCATTAAGCAGTTGCTCCCCATTCTCCCTTCCCCCCAGCCCCTGGCAACCCCCAATATCCATTCAGTGTCTATGGATTTACCTACTCTGAATTTGCATATAAATAGAATCATACAATATATGATCTTTTGTGTCTGGCTTCTTTCATTTAGCATGTTTTCAAAGTTTATTCACATTGTAACAGGTATCAGTACTTCATCCCTTTTTATGGCTGAATAACGTTACCTTGCATATACATACCACAATTTGTTCATCCATTTACCCACTGATGGACATTTGGGTTTTTTCCACCTTTTGGCCATTATGAATAGTGCTGCTATGAGCATGCATGTTATGTGTATTTATTTGAGTACTAGTTTATTGCCTGATGGGTTTTTTAACTTAAAATACTTATAGTACTCAAAAATTTTCTGAGTACTTGTTTTTAATTCATTTGGGTATATACCTAGGAGTGGAATTGCTGGATCATATGGTAATTCTATGTTTAAATTTTTGAGGAACTACCAAACTATTTTCCACAGTAGCTGAACCATTTTACATTCCTACCAGCAACATGAGAGGGTTCCAGTTTCTCTGCATTATCTGTCTTTTTTATTATAGTCATCCTAGTATGGGTGTGAAGTGGTACCTCATTGTGGTTTTTGTTTTGTTTTGTTTTGTTTTTAATTAATTAATTTTATTTTTTTTGTGGTACGCAGGCCTCTCACTGCTGCGGCCTCTCCTGCTGCGGAGCACAGGCCCAGCGGCCATGGCCCACGGGCCCAGCCGCTCCGCGGCATGTGGGATCTTCCCAGACCGGGGCACAAACCCGCATCCCCTGCATCGGCGGGCAGACTCCCAACCACTGCGCCAGCAGGTAAGCCCCCTCATTGTGGTTTTGATTTGCATTTCCCTAATGACTAATGATGTTGAGCATCTTTTCATGTACTTTTTGTCCATTTGTGTATCTTCTTAGAGAAATGTCTGTTCAGGTCTTTTGCCCATTTTTAAATTGGATTGTCTCTCTGTTGTTGAGTTGTAAAAGTTCTTTATATATTATGGATACTAGATGCTTATCAGATATATAATTTGCAAATATTTTTACCTGTTCTGTAGGTTGTCTTTTCACTGTCTTAAAAATGTCCTTTGATGCACAGAAGTTTTTAATTTTGATGAAGTCTTAATCTATTTTTTCTTTGGTTGCTAATGCTTGTGGTATTATATCTAAGAATCTATTGCCAATTCCAAGATCATAAATATTTACCCTTGTTTTCTTTTTAAGAGTTTTGTGACTTTAGCACCTATATTTAGGTCATTTATCCATTCTGAGTTAATTTTTATTTATGGTGTGAGGTAGTAATCCAACCTCATTTTTCTGCGTGTTGTTATCTAATTTTCCCAGCACCATTTGTTGAAGAGACTATACTTCCCTTATTCAGTGGACTTGGCACCCTTGTCAGAAAATCAACTGGCCATAAATATATGGGTTTATTTCTGGTTTCTCAATTCTCTTTGATTGGTCTATATGTTTATCCTTATGCCAACACCACATTGTTTTGATTACTGTAACTTTGTAGTAAGTTTTGAAATTGAAATTGGGAAGTTTTAATTTTCCTACTTTTTTTAGTCTTTTTCAATATTGTTTTAGCTATTCGGAGACCTTTTCAATTCCATGTGAATTTGAGGATTGGCTTTCCATTTCTACCAAAAAAAAGTGTCATTAGAGTTATAATAGGGATTGCATTGAATGTGTAGATGACTTTGGATAGTATTGCCATCTTAACAATATTGTCTCTGATCCATGAACATGGAATGTCATTTATTTAGGTCTTCTTTAATTTTTTTCATCAGTATTCTGTAGCTTTAAGTGTACAAGTCTTTCATCTCCTTGGCTACAATTATTCTCTAGTATTATATTCTGGAGGAAGATGCTAAAATGACCATTTTAAGTCATAAATAAGATGACTGTTCTTACTGCTGTGTGAAGAATAGACCTTACAGAAGAAAGGGTGGAAGCAGGGAAATGTGTTGGATATTCCTGGTGAGAAATGATGGTGGCATGGACAGTGAGGTGGTCTTGGGAATGGGAAGGCCGCTCCGCGGCATGTGGGATCCTCCCAGACCGGGGCGCGAACCCGGTTCCCCTGCATCGGCAGGCGGACGCGCAACCGCTGCGCCACCAGGGAAGCCCTAAAATGACCATTTTAAGTCATAAATAAGATGACTGTTCTTACTGCTGTGTGAAGAATAGACCTTACAGAAGAAAGGGTGGAAGCAGGGAAATGTGTTGGATATTCCTGGTGAGAGATGATGGTGGCATGGACAGTGAGGTGGTCTTGGGAATGGGAAGGAGAAGTTGGATTCAGGATACATTTTGAAGGTAAAGCCAAAAGATGGGATTTGCTGGGGTATTAGAAATAACAAAGTCAAGGATTACCTCAAGGTTTTTGATCTAAATAACTGGTGAAGGGTGGTGCCTTTTACAGAGATGGAGAACACTAAACAAGGTACAAAGGAAAAACAAAGAATTCTGTTTGGATAAGTTGAGTTTGAGTTGTCTATTAGACATGGGTAGTATTTATCACAATTTGTAATTACATATTTATTTTTTGTGTCTTTATTAACTGCCGTATCAGTTAACAGTAAACAGTAGACAGTAAACTCCATGAAGGCAAGAACCAAATCTTTCTTATTCAGTGTTGTATCCCTAACACCTAACATGTAGCTTGGCACTTAGTAGATTATCATTAAGTTGTATCTTAATAAATAAATCAAAATGCCAAGTCAGGTCCACCTCATCTTTTCTATATACTTGGTTTATAACACTACTTTCAGATGCACTTTTTTTTTTTTTTTTTTTTTTTTTTTTTTTTGCGCTTACATTGTAGCCCTCTACCTCTTGGTCAAGTGCCTACTTAACATCCTCATCCTACTCCTCAAAGTCTTAGTCAACAACAAAGTTTAAATTGATAAGGCATCCAGAGGTTAATTGCAGCATATGGCCTAAAATAAAGGACAAATATTATGTGCTGCCTTGACATGGGGGAAAACTGGGAGGGCCTCAAGTGACTCAATGGCAAATCCCCCTCCTTAGTAGGCCCACAAGTCTTCGTATCAAATTCATCAGGCATAGCTCCCGCTTATCCCTGAGTAGCAGATTTCAGTTCCCTGCCAGTGTGCTGAATTCTTTTTTCAAAAAGACGTTATTCTTATTGTTCTCTACAATCAATATTCATTGATAATTATCCATCCACTTATCCTTTCTGTTACTCTTCTTTTTTTAACTGCCTTCCATTTTTCGTCTTGGATCATTTTCACTTTACCTGAAGAAGTCTCTTTGCTATTGCTTTTAGGGAGAGTCATTTGACAATAAATGATCTTTTTGTTTGTCTAAAAATGTATTTTTCCTCATATTTTAAGGATATATTTGCTAAATATAGGATTCTAGCTTGGCCATTATTTTCTTTTGAACACTTTATGTCATTTTCCTGTATTCTGGCTTCCTTATCTCTTTTAAGTCACTTGTCAGTATTATAGTTTCTCATTTGAAGATAATTTTTTCCTGGATATTTTGATGCTTTTATTTTTAGCAATTTCACTATGGTATATGTCTAAGTGTGTTTTTCTTTCTAATCCATCTTCTTGGGGCTTACAGAGCTTATTAAATTTGTGTCTTGATACCTTCTATTGATTTTAGAAAATTCTTAGCCATTATTTTTTCAAATATTACTTCTGACCTGTTCTCTCCTTCTAAGAGTCCAGCTGCAAGTATATTAGTCATTTCACCAATAAATCTCTTATGCTCATTTCTATGTTTCATCTTTTTTGCTCTCTGTGTTTCAGTCTGCATATTTCATATGACTATCTTCTATTTCATTAATTCTATATTCTGCTGAATCTAATCTGCTATTAAACTTATCTTGTTAGTCATTTACTTTAATTATTACATTTTTCAGATCTATAATTACCATTTTATTTTTTTATGATTCCTTCTCTCTGATAAAAGTCTCCATCTTGTCATCTATATTCTGAAACACATTAACCACCATTATTTCATGTCCATGTCTGATAACTCCAAAAATGAGGATGAATCTGTTTCTATTATTTTTTCTTTTCATTCTGTTTCTTGGCATACTTAGTAATTTTTGTTCAAATGCCAGATATTGTAAATAAAAATTACAGAGGCTCTGGATCCTGTTTTATTTTTTTCAGAGAAAATTCACATTATATACGGGTAGGCAGATAAAATGGAGGCAAGTCATGTTAATCAGCTTAGGGACTGAGCCAGCTTGAAATTGGGGTGACAGTTTTTATAAGTTTAGACTACCTCAGTTTTACTTCTATTCCCAGGGAATAGTCCTCCAGAGGTCCAAAGTGAAAGTCTGGAGTGTTTACTAGGGTCCTTCCTCCTTGGCAAGTCCTGAATTACTTTTGGTCACTTTAGTTCTCTAAGAATACCAAAAACTTCACTCTGCTTTTCAGAGGTTTTCTGTTTAGTTTCTTAGCCTCTGACCTTGCATAGGTTAAGAATTTAATGAATACCTCAAAGGGAAATTCTAGAGTGTCAGACTCACTTTTCTGTTCTTACACTCTCTCTGGATTCTGGGCACCTCAAGTTCTGGCTGACTTGGTATCCCTGAACTCTAATTTTTCACTCTCCAGCCCTGTGAGATTGCCTGAAACTTTGTTTAGCTTCTCGACCTCTTAGCTATATCCCTATGTTCTGATTCTCAGCCTCTTTCTTTACAGCAAGATTTGAAAAATGCCCTGAGGAAAAAGTGACTCACAGAATGTATGCTTACCTCTCTGAGGTTCCTTTTTTCCCCTCAGTTGGCTCAGCAGCTCTCCGATGTTTTTAAACATATGGTTTTGTATTATATCCAGTTTTCTATTTTTTCATAGCAGGAATATTAGTCTGCTACAAACTACTCCATCATATTTGGAATCATAAGTCTCCTGCCTATTCTATTCTTGCTCTCAGTTAATGGCATCCCTATTCACTCAGGCTTCCAAGCCAGAAACTCATGTAATATCTGCTTCCACTCCAAAATCCAGTTGATCACAAAATCTTCTTGATTCTACATGACCAATATTTCAAATCTGGTCTTCTCTCTCAATCCTAATTTTTGACTTATTTGGGAACACTCATAATCTTCCTTAAACCAGTCTTTTTCCACTCCAGCTCATCTTTCATATAGAGGACACTGCATATTTCTAATAAAATAATATCGTCTTTGTAACCCAAATTAAAAACTTTGTGGTTCCTCCCTTTTCCAAAGATTGAAGTAAATCTCTTTAATTTATCACAGGCCTTCACAATCTGTTTTCAAACAATCTTTACAGTCTCAGTAATCTGCTACTCTCCCATATGCACCCTATACTCCTGTTACACGATTTTTAGTAACTGTATGCCTTTGATTTAGCATTCCTTCTGATGGCTAAAGAAGTTCCCTTTCTTTGCTGGCATCATTCTACCTTCAATACCCAAAACAAAGAGTGTTTCCTTATTATGAAATCTTCCCTACCTACCATAAGTGAGGTTAATTGCTTTGTCTGTGGTGGTCAAATAGTACTTTTTTCATACTCTCATAACAGTAATTTTTGTAAATCTATTTTTACAACTGTTATTTTTGGTAGATCATAACTTATTCCAGGGTAGACATATAGTCTTATTCATATTTTTATTCCCAGAACCTAGCATAGTGCCTGGCATACAAAAGAAGCTCAGTAAATTTACATTGAGTGAACTACAAAAACTAAAATAGCAACAGCTAGAAAAGTAATAACAATGCCTGATTTTGACAAGAATGAAATGAAACTAATGTAGCAACTTATTTCTGTTGACTAATTTAATTGGTAAAACCTTTGAAGCAAGGGCCATAATTATGTTAAAATTGACTTAGTAATTCCACTCCTAGGACTTTATTCTCAAGAAATAATTCTTCTACCTATGCTTCATCCACTCCATGTCCTGTGTGCACACTGCCCATACACTGCTCCACACTCCTACAGATGGCTCCAGCACCCTGGCCCTAGACCAGGTGGCATGTAGATGGCAGTGAGGAGGTGGCATTTAGGTAGTCATGTGGGCAACTATCCACAGTGCTAGGGGACCCTGAGCAGGGCTCTGGGCACTGCTGAAAGGCTGCAACACGGGGCTTCTCTGTATCCCGTAGCAACAAGAACTTGCTCAAGAAACTTGCCTCAGGAAGGAAAATTGATATGAATATCCTTCCTTGGGATCTCACTTTACTTACAAACCACCCAAGCTGGAATTCCTAATGAAGAATGCCTCAAAAACAAACAAACAAAACAAAACAAAAAAACAAGAAGGAAAACCATGTGCACCTAAGAACACTGAACAGCTTTCTTTATAAAGCACTGACAGATTTGCTGTGTACCTCTGAAGTGAACTAAGATCTATGACCCAAACATGGAGCTTTCCAAGAATTCTCAGTATATGGAGTATATTGGAGAAAACTTTTTCAGGAGTACATAGAAGCCATGTTACAGGAACGTAATGCACATATGAGGCACCTTTTATTTTTTTATTTTTATTTATTTATTTATTTATTTTTGCAGTATGCGGGCCTCTCACTGTTGTGGCCTCTCGCATTGTGGAGCACAGGCTCTGGACGCACAGGCTCAGTGGCCATGGCTCACGGGCCCAGCCGCTCCACGGCATGTGGGATCTTCCCACACCGGGGCACGAACCCGCCTCCCATGCATCGGCAGGCGGACTCTCAATCACTGCACTACCAGGGAAGTCCCAGAGGCACATTTTTACATTTTATTATTGCTGCATTTCTAGCACTTTTTCTATTTCTGTAAGAAGTGGGGTTCTTGTATTCATAATTTAATAAATCATGAAATGCCTCTCACCCCATCTCCTTACTCTCTCTTTACCTTTCCATTCATGCAATCTCTGGCACAATGACAGACCTTAACAAATGTCAAGAAAAGAAGACCTGGGACTTCCCTGGTCGTCCAGTGGTTAAGACTCTGCACTTCCACCGCAGGAGGAGCAGGTTTGATCCCTGGTCGGGGAATTAAGATCCCCCATGCCACATGGCACGACCAAAAAAAAAGAAGAGACCTGATACTTCTCAATAACAGTAGTAATATCCATTGAGTGCAAACTATGTGCCAGGTACTGTGTAAAATGGTTTTATATCACCTCGTCTAATGCTCACAACAAATGTATCAGCATAAAGCCTGAAGCATTTTTTTTTTTTTTTTAGTATTAGAGTCACATGCTTTGGAATGTGAGCTTATCTATATAGCCAAAAAGAACAGTTGAGATGGGTACATTAATTTATTTAAGTGAATATATATCAGTGTCATTTTTTTTAAAGGTACTGACTTGTGCTAGCATAATAAAGCCCTGGAGAATCTTGCAGTTGGGCAAATGAGTATCTTAAGTTAAAAAATCCATCAGGCAATAAACATTTACTGGGCCCTACTATAAAGGTATTGGTAGGGGGAAACGTAAGATAAAGGATATGAACTTAGCTGGGGAGAGCTAGATCTAGAACAGCATTGGGTTATCAGCAAACCCTGGAAATCTGTCCATTGGCAGCCTCTCTCCCCCTCTGTTAGTCTCAAGGGGATCACGGGAGGCCCTCTACATCTGAGTATGATTTGTAAAGGCTTCTAAATAGCACCCTCCTAAAAAATTCCAATAGCCAACCCACAGCAATCTGTCTTAGAGTGGAGGCTCCAAAAATGAATGCTGTTGTGAAGTGAGATACCTTGCTAAGGAAGGCAGGAAGCTATGTCAAAAGGACACAGACTATCCCCTTCCACCCTGAATGTGAGCAGTGCTTGGTGACTTGCTCTCAAAGAATATGGTATGAAAGAAAAGGGGTGGGAAGTAACTTTACCATGGAGAAATCTAGCAAACATTACCTCCGCCAGATGTCCAAGGTCAGCATCAACAGTGATATGTCATCTTGATAGCATGTGCCCTTGATATGATGTGATGAGAAGACACTTCACCTCTATGGTCTTCCTACCAAAAATCTATAGCTCCAGTCTAGCCCTGAGAAAAATATCAGACAGACACAAATTGAGGGACATTCTGCAAAATACTTACCAGTACTCTTTTCAAAACCTTCAAGAAGATCAGGAACAAGAAAAGTCTGAGAAACTGTCACAGACCAGAAGAGGCTAAGGAGACATGACACCTAGATATTAGTGGTAATTCTTCTGTGGTTCAAGTGTTTACACTTCTTTAGTGAGAGGTACTTCCTTAGTGTGGTGGTAAAAGTAAAAGCTATAGGGTTAGCTGGCCCTGGGTTTGAATACGAGCTCTCCTCACTTATTAACTGTGAGAACATGATCAACTTAAACTCTTTGAGCCTCAGTTTACTCCTCTACAAACAGAAATAAAATCAATAGTATCAACTTCATAGACTTGCCATCATGCTCAAATTAGTTAATGTTTGTGACATGCTTGGTATCAGGTCTGGCACATAGTAAACAATAATATGAGTTATTATTGAATTCATCTTTATTTATTTTAATAAATGTTATGATATAGAGATTTAAGTTTTCTTTTTACCCCCGGTCTTTAACCACTTTGTTCCAGCACTTTCTGAATGATCCATCATTTCCTAATTGATAGGAAAATGCCAACTCCAAATGCCATGAAATAATACTTATACATACTTTTATTTGTTAGGGGCTTTCTATTCTGTTTCATTGGTTTGCCTGTTTATTCTTGCACAATTAGCACACTATTTTACTTTGTAGCTTTGTAATATGTTTTATAATGACAAGTAGTTTAAGTACTTCCATGGTATTATTCCTTATATTTTTATGGTTGTTTTTATTCAACATTTATTGAGCAACTTCCGTATGGAGAACTTTCATAAGTTTAGTGAAAGTGGTACTGGAACCAGAGGACATAGTCCGTGCACCGAGGTATAGGGTTGTGTTTGTGTGTGTGTGCGTGTGTGTGTGTGTGTGTGTGTGTGTGTGTGTGTATAGAAAGAGAGAGAGAGACAAAGAGACTGATTCTTCCATTAGCTATTAAAAACATTTCAGGAGTCTTATTCTCATGCCAGGCACAGTGTTTGGTTCTGGAAATATAGACTGAATAAGGCATGGACTCAGCTCTCAAGGAGCCTTTGGTGTAGGGCCAGAGACAAGTAAAACCGTGATTCTAATACTGAATCATTTTAGAGGGTGCTGTGGGAGCACAGAGGTATGTCATCTCAAGGAAGCGACAGCTGATATGAGTTTTGAAGGATAAATCTGAGGGAGTAAAGCAGAGGGGAAGTGAGGGGGGATGCAGTGGGAGGGTCCTGTAGGATAGGGAACAGAATGTGGGAATAGGGAATAGAATAAATCCAGGATATTTAAAGGGCAGCTTCACTGCCTAAGTTCTAGCCAATGTTCTATCTTCTCCCTGAAGCTTTTCATCACACCTCATTCCGCAAAGACCTTATCAGTCCAGATAACCAAGAAAGAATCGGATGATATTTTGTGACATCTGTTGTTCATTTTTATTTAATTTTTACTCCTGTGCCTTGAAGGCAGGTTCTAAGTATATTTATTTGCCAGACATTCCTCTAGATACTAGGATACAGCAGTGAACAAAACAAAACCCGTGCCCTCATGGAGTTTATAGTTTTAATAGAAGGAGACATAATAAACAAGTAAATGTGTAGTTTGTTAGATGGTGATAAGGGATGCGTTGGAGGGAAATAGATTAGGGGAGAGGGATAAGTATGTCCACTGTAGTACTCACTACATTGTGTCATAATCATTTGTGCCTCCCTCTTGCCCATTAGGTTGTGTGTTTCTGAGGGCATACATTTGGTTTTGTTAATCCCTGTAGTTTACTGGTCCAGTGTCTGGAATAAAGTACATGTTTAATAAAAACAGAGGAGCAGAATAGGTTATGGGGAGAGACTGCCTTATCCAAATCCAATCTTCATCACTTATTAAAAGCATGACCTTGGGTAAGGTACTTAGTTCTCTATGCTTGAGTTTCCTCATCTTGAAAATGGAGTTATTGATAGTACCTTCCTCATAAGTTTGTTGGGAGGATTAAATGAGAATATACTGAAGAACTTAAAAGACTCCCCCTACATAGGTGGCACTTAACTTAATGATAACTGTTATTATTAAAGAACTGACTATGATCTGAATATACTCTAACAGCATGGACCTTAGGGCAATTAAAATAATTTATTGTTGTTTGAAAAATCTGCTCATGCTCGGTTAGGTCTTCAGATAAAACATCTTCTGAACATACACCAGCATATCTTTGTAGCCCAAGTGTGTTCTGAGAAGTTTATCCAGAATACGGAGGCATGGGCAGCTGACACAGACCCTGGCTGTTTTTTTGTGAACCTCAGACCCCGGTTTGCATCCAGCATTTCACCAGAGCTGAGCGTTTCTGCCTAGTTACTAGGTTTGGGAGCATGGCGTTAAAAATACGATTGTTGGGCTTCCCTGGTGGCGCAGTGGTTGCGCGTCCGCCTGCCGATGCAGGGGAAACGGGTTCGCGCCCCGGTCTGGGAGGATCCCACATGCCGCGGAGCGGCTGGGCCTGTGAGCCATGGCCGCTGAGCCTGCGCGTCCGGAGCCTGTGCTCCGCAACGGGAGAGGCCACAACAGAGGAAGGCCCGCATACCACCACCAAAAAAAAAAAAAAAAAAAAAAAAAAAAATACGATTGTCCAGATTTATTTGGTGGTAACACGTTCTGACAGTATTTAGCCTACAGGCCATGTACATTTCCATCATCTCAGTAAAGCGTTTGCCTGGAGCTATGTCATATGTCTAGAAATATTGCCTTCTCAATTGTCAACAAAGTAAAAGAGAGTCATTTCTTAAATTTGTCTGGGACGTTGTAGTTTGCAAAGCACTCTCCTATCCATTATCATTCAGTCCACAAGCAAACACTCCAGAGAGACAGGCAGGGTGATCATTTCCACTTAGCGACTATGGAAACGGAGGCTTATAAGGTTAAGTCTCTGCCAAGTTGGCTGAGCTTCTTCTCACTCATGATTCTGTCTCTGTACCCTACAGCAGGCTTCCCACAAATCCTGGGTTCCCCGAAATATTCAACAAGTTGACGTGGGCCCTTTCTCTTGGTATTTGTTCACCTATATTTTTTCAGCTTGTCCAATATATCCCCCTGTTTAGAGCCACAAAATTGACAGTTACACTTTTTTCAGGTCAGGTGAGGCTGGCCTCAATCCACTAGAGCATCACAGGCTCTCTGCATCCAGGCCCTTGCAGTTTTGTCACTGCAGTGGACACCCCTGGTTAGAGGATAAAGGCTGGAATTTTGAAGTGACTCCAAGCAGGTCCATAGTTGCCCTAAGTAATAATGGTGATATACAATCTGTTACCATGACACAAATCTAGGCATACTGAGGTTCTCCTGGAAAATATACTCTATCGCTCAGGCAGGCCAGTAACTTATTATTATTTTTTAAAGTTTATTTATTTTTGGCTGCATTGGGTTTTCGTTGCTGTGCGTGGGCTTACTCTAGTTGCAGCGCTACTCTTCATCGTGGTGTGCAGGCTTCTCATTGCGGTGGCTTCTCTTGTTGCAGAGCACTGGGCTCTAGGTGCACGGGCTTCAGTAGTTGTGGCACGTGGGCTCAGTAGTTGTAGCTTGCGGGCTCTAGAGCACAGGCTCAGTAGTTGTGGCGCATGGGCTTAGTTGCTCCGTGGCATGTGGGATCTTCCCGGACCAGGGCTCGAACCCGTGTCCCCTGCATTGGCAGGCGGATTCTTAACCACTGCGCCACCAGGGAAGTCCCAGTAACTTATGTTTTTAATTGGTGGCGTGCAGTAGATTAAGATAATTTTGCTAACTTATTTTACCAAATAAGGATAATAAATAACTATCATCATAAAACAACAATATGGGGACATTTTCACACCAAAAAGGTAGGAGAGAAAGAATCTTAGAGTAAGGAATGGTACACTTAGCTCTATGAAGAACTCACAAATCATCCTTATATTTCTTGTTCTACAGAGGTCTCTGTGAAACACTTCATCAGGCATTTGCTCTGAGACTGGCATTTGGGAACACTTCCCTGGGAGTTATAACACTTTTTGCCCTAGTATCCTTGACTCCTGATGTGTTCAGAGCAGGGGAATTTCAGGCCTAAGAAGACATGTGTATGGACTAACAATAAAGTTTCTCTGTACATCTGAACTGGAGCCAAGACGTATGAATCATCCTTTCTGGATATACTATTAAAAGAAGTGGACATGATATAATTAGGTATCATTTGCAACAGTGCATTTGTTTTTGTAGTGGTTGGGACAACATGTTAATCCCAGAAAGACTTAGCTTGGGAATAATTATGGAATCTGCAGTCAGCAGAGGGAAGCACCTGATTTGATGTCACATTATGGTGAACCATGGAATTGTCATCCACCAATGAGATCTTGACCTTCCTATGTGACCAATACCCATTTTAGAAAACCCTATCGTGAAATTTAGGCACACATCATAAATGTCATTATAAAGTCAAAAGCATGTTACTAAAAGAAGGCAAGGGATTGAGAGAGTTGTAATGATGTTTTTTGAGTGTCTACTTTGTGCCAGATACATGCAAAGAAACCAAATATCATTCACAATAAACTTGAAAAATTAGTCATCTTTATTTTACAAGTGAGGAAATTGAGGTGGAAGATAGAGAATTTGAATAAGTTTGTACAGCTGGAAAGTGGCAGAGTTCAAGTCTATCTGACTCCAAAACCATGCTCTCCACATATACCAGAGGAAACAGAACCAAGACCTAGAGTTCCAACATCTTTTATCATGGTGAAATGTAAACAATGAAACTAAAAATACTTGCAGGTTAAAACTAGTGGGGAACTTCCTGACCTTGACAAAGAACATCTATAAAAAACCTACTGATGGGGCTTCCCTGGTGACAGCAGTGGTTGAGAATCAGCCTGCTAATTCAGGGTACGCGGGTTCGAGCCCTGGTCTGGGAAGATCCCACATGCCGCGGAGCTACTAGGCCCGTGAGCCAAAACTGCTGAGCCTGCGCGTCTGGAGCCTGTGCTCCGCAACAAGAGAGGCCGCGATAGTGAGAGGCCCGCGCACCGCAATGAAGAGTGGCCCCTGCTTGCCACAACTAGAGAAAGCCCTCGCACAGAAACGAAGACCCAACACAGCAAAAATAAATAAATTAATTAATAAACTCCTACCCCCAACATCTTCTTAAAAAAAAAAACAACTTACTGATAACATCATACTTAATGCTGAAAGACTGAATGTTAGAAGATTGTTTCCTAAGACTGGGAACAAGGCAGGGAAATTTGTTCTCACCACTTCTATTAAACAGTTCATTAAAGGTCCTAACTAGTGCAATAAGTCAAGAAAGATAAATAAAAGGCCTAAATATTGGAAAGGAAGAGATAAACTGTTTTTATTTATAGATTAATAAGATTAGAGAATCCTCAAGGATCTAGAAGAAAAAGCTACTACAACTAATAAATGAATTTAGCAAGGCCACAGAATACAGAGTCGCTATAAAAAAAATAAATTGTATTTCTATATAACAGCAATGAACCAGTGGAAAATGAAATTTAAAAACCAATGCCATTTACAATAACATTAAAAATCTTGAAATACTTCCAGATAAATTTAAAATAATATGTTCAAGATCTGGTGTTGTTCAAGAATAATAATATGTTGTTCAACAATAATATGTTCAAGAACCTGGACTTCCCTGGTGGCGCAGCGTTTGGGAGTCCGCCTGCCAGTGCAGGGGACGCGGGTTCGAGCCCTTGACCGGAAGGATCCCACATGCCGCGGAGCAACTAGGTCCGTGCGCCACAACTATTGAGACTGCGCTCTGGAGCCCACGAGCCACAACTGCTAAGCCTGCGTGCTGCAACTACTGAAGCCCGCGCACCTAGAGCCCGTGCTCCGCAACAAGAGAAGCCACCGCAATGAGAAGCCCACGCACCGCAGTGAAGAGTAACCCCTGCTCCCTGCAACTAGAGAAAGCCCGCGTGCAGCAACAAAAACCCAATGCAGCCAAAAATAAATAAATTTATAAAAAAGACCTGTACACCAAAAAGTACAAAACATTGCTTGGGAAAATTAAAGAAAACCTAAACAGAGATATACTGTGTTCTTGGGTTGGAAGACTCAATGTTGTTAAGATGTCAATTCTCCTCAAACTGATCTATGAACTCAATGAAGTAACAATCCAAATCCCTGAAGGCTTTTTTTTTTTTTTTTGGCTAGAATTTGACAAGCTGATTTCAAAATTATATGGAAGTGCAAATGATCTCGAATAACCAAAACAGTTTTGGAAAAAAAAGAACTGAGGTGGAGGATTTAAATTACTTGATTTCAAGATGTAATTTAAAGCTATATTAAGACAATATGGTATTGGCATAAGGACAGACACATAGTTCAGTGAAACAGAATAGAGTTTACAGAAGTAGACCTACACATATCTGGTAAAATTGTCTTTCAACAAAGGTACTAAGGTAATTCAATGGAGGAAAGATAGTCTTTTCAACAAATGATGCTGGAACGACTGGATATCCAAATGGGGGGAATTCCCCCAAAACCCTTTGACCCTTACCACCATATACAAAAATAAGCTCTGAATCACAGACTTAAATGTAAAAGATAAAAATATAAGAAAAAAAATCCTGTGGCCTTATGGTAGGCAAAAATTTTATAGACAGGACACCAAAGCACAAGCCATAAAATAAAAAAATGGATGAATTTCACTTTATCAAAATTTAAAACTACTGTTCTTCAAAAACACTGTTAAGAAAAGTTGAAAAAGCAAGCCATAGACTGGGGGGAAATATTCACAATACATATATACAACAAAAGACTTATATACAGAATATATAAAGGATAGCTACCCTCAATTTTTCAAAAGGGCACTTCACCAAAAAAGTTATACAGATGACCAATGAGAACATGAAAATATGGTTACCATCATTAGTAAGAAGGGAAATACAAATTAAAACCACAAAGTAATACCACCATGCATCCACTAAAATGGCCATAATTAAAAAGATTATGGTCCCAGGTGTTGGTGAGGATGAGCAACTGGAACTCATACTTTATTGGTGAAAAAGTAAAATGTTACTTATAACTTTGAAAATAGTTTGGCTGTGTCTTATAAAAGTAAACATACACTTACATTACTATCCAGCATTCCTATTTCGAGGTCTTTACTCAAGGGGAATGAGAACATATGTCCACACAAAAATCTATACACATAAATTTATAGCAGCTTTATTTATAATTGCCCAAAGCTGGGAATAACCCCAAAGTTCATCAGCTGATGGATGGGGAAGCAAACTGTGTGATCCACCTATGCAATGGAATACTACTCAATGATAAGAAAAAGATCTACTCATACATGCCAAAACATGGGTGAATCTCAAAAACATTTTAAGTGAAAGAAAACTTCCATGAGAGTAATTACTGTATAATTGCATTTACATGATATTCTAGAACAGGCAAAACTAATCTATAGTGACGGGAAGCAAAAAAAGTGGTTCCTTGGGTCAAGGGTGGGAAGGATTGGCTGAAAAGGGACAAGGATAGAAGTGTTCTGTATTTTGATTGGGGTAGTGACTACATGGTGTCACTATGTATGTTTGTCAAAATTTATTAAAGTTAAAATATTTATTGGATATACACTACAGATCCATAGTGTTGACATAAAAAGTAAAAATAAAAATTTGAATTGATTTTTTTGAATTGAAAATTTTTAAGTCCTAATTGTGTCCTTGTGCTAGCTACTGTATAAAAAGGATTGCCCAGATGCTGTCTCAGGTTGTAAACAAGTGCTGTTTATTTGGAAATGATGGCCTGCCTAGGCAGATAAATAGAGGTGAAGTATCTGTCTGAGTAGAAGCCATTGCTCTGAAATTTGATTTTTATTACCAGAGGACGACTTATAATCTGAAATATACCCGCAGCAACAGATTTTGAAGGCAGAAGACAAGGGTAAAGTCATAAGGATGCCTGTGGAGAAAAAAGACAAGGCTATGGGAATTCCATCCAGTGTGGTAAGAAAGTCATTAAATGCCCTCATCTCTTTAATCGTGGAAGAGTTCCTGAAAGGGCAAGATTGAGAGATTAAGGAAGAGAGGACATTCACACTCTGGCAGCCTGGAGTTCAGAGTTGCTCACAGTAGGCATTCCCTCACCTGGGAGAATAAAATTAAAGAGAAACATTGAGTGATGGATGGACCCACTTGTAGGCATCTATCCTAAAGAAATATTTGCATGCATGTGTAAGGAGCATGGATGGAAACGCTTGTGAAAGCCTTGTTTGTAAAAGCTAAAAAATGTAAGCAACTTAAATGGAAAATGATATAATAAAGTAAGGCATACCTGCTCTGTAGCAGACCCTGTCAGTGCTCTACCCATAGAACCTGGGATTTACGATGTCTCTGTATGCCCGCTGACTTTCTACTGCTAGCACCTGCATCTCCTTGTCTGAGGACTTTCTCTGGCCACCAGAGTGCTCTCTGCCCAGGAGCATGGCAAACCAAAAGTACTGGGGAATTAATCCCTCTCTGAAGCAGCCCTCAACCAATGGTAGATGGGAGGTGATGCCCCAGCTCTCTTCAGGTAGAGGGTTCCACACTCAGGTCATACACTGACTTCCAGAGTTCCCCAAGGACTTGAGCTCTGGTTACCTACAGTGATGACTTGCTTGATAAAACACTTTTTATTGGCTTCCTTCCCTTCCTTGTCTCACTTCCCCATCCCTCTACTGGTATTTCCTAGTATCACCTCTCACATAAAGTACTTGTGCTTGAATCCTTGTTTCAGGGTCTCCTTTCGAATTCAACATTTTGAAAGAACAAAGCAGAACAATAAATACATTAGATAATTATGAAAAGATCCCCAAAACATATTGTTAAGTGAAAAAGCATGTTATAAAGACTAGATGTGTAGGATAATAGTACGTATTTTTTTTTAACATCTTTACTGGAGTATAATTGCTTTACAATGGTGTGTTAGTTTCTGTAGCACGTATTTTTAAAACACAAAAAATAAAACCATATATTTCTATTTGTATGTGTGTGTATGTGTGTGTGTAAATGACCATAAAATAGTCTAGTTGGGATGTACACTTATCTGAGAATAGTGGTTACCTCCCAGGAGAGTAGGACTGGATGAGAGGGTCAAGGGAGAATTTGCTTAAATAGAAAACTGAAAATTTTAAAACAATCTATTTGTGAATTATTTGTGTTTTAAAAAGTAAGATAAAAATACTTTATAATGTGACGGATGAGCTCGTTTTACTTCAGCTTAAGAACCAACCCTGGGCACTGGGGATGCAGAGAAAAACAGGAACACAGTCTCTGCCCTTAGGGAGCTCCCAGAGCATCAGACAAGTAAACATCTGTGATGCTGTGTTATAAGCACCGTGAGAGAAATAAACAGAAGGGGCTATGGGAACCCAGAGATGGGGCCCAGTTAGCCATCTCTAGAAGAAAATGCCATTCCTCCCTCACCTCCCCTGTGGAGAGTTAGGTACACTTCAACCAAAATGACTAGGGTTCAATCAGCACAGCTGAAAGTGTAACAATTAAGAATTAAGCAAATCAAGTGCTTGCCACCCAGTCAGAATACAGATGGTTTTAATGGAAGACTCGTGATATCCCTGGAGGGGTGTCCCAGAGGGGGAATTCATCAGTATTTCCGGCACCACCAGGAATCTCCAGTCAGACAATTACATTGGTAAAATGACCTTGGCTCTTCAGATGTCCCACCAGCCTCCCCTCCACGCCTCCACCCTGTGCCCTGAGACCATGCCCACTGAGCAACCTTCTGCCAATGATTTAGTTTCCTGTGGAGGCTTGCCTAGTGGGAGAAAATGTACTGACATGAGGAGGCAAATATTAAATCTAGTTGTCAGTTATATTTTTCACTGAAAGACAGTGAAGTGGCCTGTTTCTTGTTTCTGGGCCTTTATTATGAGGCCCTTAGCCCAGTGTTTCCAAGCTTGCTGCAAACACATTAGAATCTACTGCGAAGATTTAAAACATACTGATGCCCAGGCCAGACCCCATACCAGATAAATGGGGTGGATGGATGCCAGGCAGTGGTCAGCTGCCATGTGCCTTAGGAGACTGTTGTGTATATATCTCTTCCCAGTTCCACCTTTAGTGAAATCATACTGGTAACTTGAAATCAACCATGGTAGAAGTTTTCATACCATGGAAATGGGTTACAAATCAGGGGCTTTTTTTTTTTCTTTCTTTCTAAAGAGCTGAGTGTTCAACATTTACCATCACATCACTGAAGCTAGGCTTTCAGTAATTTTTAAAGATCCCCAGGTGATTGCAATTTGCAGCAAGGCATTGGAACCAGTCTTATTCTTTGCCTACACAGTGCTCAGTGTGGTCTTAGAGAACTTGGTTTCACTTGCTAATCTAGGAATGGCTATTTAAGGCCGCAGCTCTCTTTCTAACCTGGGACCACTGTCTTTGAGGGCTCTTAGGGAGGGCAACCTTTATTCTGTCCTGGAGGCTGAGCTCTGCAACTTGATGTACTGGGAGTGGATAGGTGGAAGTTTTGTACAAGTCTCCTTATTGCCCTTTTAGTGAAAAGTATCTTATCACATTTGGAGTCCAAGCTGAAAATGGATCCATAGGACATTTCCTATATGATATTATGAAAGATGCCTTATTTTATTGTATGTCCAATGCATGTGAGTTATACTTTCATTTACTGATTTAAGAAGTCAAAATGACAAAGGGCACCTATAAATGTTAAACATATCAATTTTATCACATAGTTTAAAACTTTTTAATAAAACTAAGATAAAATGTTCATCACTGCTTCCCCTGGGAAGGGGGAAAGTGTTGAACGTTGCCTGGCTCTCCTGGCCAAGGACATGAGTCAGGGCTGAAGTTTGGTCTTGGGGTTTGGAGTTGGGATGAATATCTCACCCAGGGGCTGAAAGATGGAGAGGGGTAAGATGAGGCCAAAGTCCTCAGATACATGCAAAGGGAGCTCTCGTGGGGCTTAAGCTATGTTGTTGAGTTGAGTGGAAGCCCAGCTCTGGGGATGATAGAAGGCTTCAGAAGGCCTGGACAACACATGAACCTGGATTTGTCTGGCCTTACCCAGTCCCAGATTCTTACCATGCCCCGTTTCTCTGAAGAGCACTGGGAATGGAGACACCAGGGAAAAAAATAATCAGTAAATAATACCTAGAAGTGGGAAGGAAGCTACCTGTATTGAGTGGCTGATCTGTGTCAGGCACTGTGCTAGGTCTTTCATATGTTAATACATAACCTTATTTAATCCTCTCAATATCCCTTCGAAGTAGATATTTTCTACTTAAAAGTAGATGACGAAACTAAAGCTCAAAAGTGTTAAGTGCCCAAAGCCGCATAGTCTCCGCAGACAACTCATGGGGGGGAGCCAGTTCTTGGAAGAAAGGGAAGATCACCTCCCACTTCCTGCACATTCTATTCCTGCTTATGCATTCTGATGTCCTGCGTGCTTTTTTTAGGCTTTAAGTGCTATCCTGCTGAGTCACTTCCAACTTCTCGTTCATCATGCTCAGCTCTGGAAAATGGAGAATGGAAAGGGCCAGATATTGTACTGTCTGGTGATGCGCTTAAGGGGAATTGAGTGTCTGTCAGGCCGGCTCCATGTGGATGGAATGCTGGGGATGTGAACTGAGCAGTGCCCGAAGTGTATTTCTCATCTGACACGTAGGACACTTTGCCTTGGAGTGTAATACTAATAATAACCACTCCGCTTACTGCCCCCATGAGGAGCGGGGCAGGCCCTGGGCTTGTGCTTTCCATTATTGTCTATTTGAATCATCGCAACTGTTGGAGAAGTAAGGGATCCTCTCTATTTTATGGACAAGGAAATTCAGACTAAGATAGGTTAAGGAACTTGCTCAAGATCATACAGCTAGTAAGGGGCAGAGCAGAGATCCAAACCCATGATCTATATCTGTGCTGTCTAATATGATCGCCACTAGGCACATGAGGCTATTGAGCACTTGAAATGTGGCTAGTATGACGGAGGAAACTGAATTTTTAATTTAGGTGAGATATGCTGTTAATGCAAAATACACACCAGATTTCGAAGACTTAGTATCAAAATATATATACATATATACACAATCTTTTTTTTACATTGATTATATGTTTAAAATGACAAATTTTGGATATGTTGATTTAGATAAAATAAATTACAAATAGAATTAGTTTCTTTTAACTTTTTAATGTGACTACTAGAACATTTAAAATTTTTTATGTTACTCTATTTCTATTGGACAGAGCTGATCTAAATCACGGACATTAAATAGTCACTAGACTAGTGATTTCCCAATATTTTAAATAAAATTTTGGAGCATAAATCCCCAACTTACATATTTTATTTATTTATACATAATATACATGTACACAACTCTGTATATTATGTACATTATAAAACACTGACAAATGGACACTTTAAAAAGATGAAATAAAAAATAAGCAGAAATAGAAATTGTACTCATTTCTTTTTACAGCCCAGTGGCTCACTTTGTGCACGGCTCGGTGTGTGCACACATCATTTTGGAAACTCTCGCACCAGACTTAGAGCTCCTTCCTGAAGGGCAGACTGTTAATTTGTGTCTCCCTTCCCCTATTGTTGCACCTAGCACAATGCCTAGATAGAGTCGGTGCTCAGTAAATACTTGTGGCAGGAATAAATAGCTCTTCATATGCAATAATTTTCTGGTGAATTGGATGTATTTCTTTATTTCACATGCATTGAGCACTTTCTAGGTGCCAGGTGCTATACTAGATACAGAAAAGTAAAGTTGACTAAGCCCCTTTCCTCTAGGCCAGTGCTTCTCAAAGCATGTAAGAATCACCTGGATGGCAAACAGATTCCTGCCCCCCACCCCCAAGATTCTGATTGAAAGAGAATGAACATATATTGCCAGGAACTTTAAAATGTATCACCTTAATTTAATCCCCAACTCTACTTGATGAGGCATATATTATTACCTTCATTTTCAGTCGAGGTAACTGAAACTCAGAAAAGTTAAATTGCCTAAGTCATAAAGCTAATGAATAGCAGAGCTTGGACTGGTACCCACTTCTGTTCTCAGAAACGCATGCAAATCTTTATTACTTTCACCTTTTAGACTCTGCCCAAGGAACCAGGCATATCACAGAGTGAGACAGACAAGCTTTCTGTCCTGGTCAAACTCAGTAAACAATTAAAAATAAAGAGTTCTCAGTGCTATGAGGGAGGTAGTGCCTTGTTATATATCTATATAACAGAAGCACATACTCTACCACAGGGTTAGGGAAAGCTTTCCAGAAAAAAAAGTGAAGACCTGAACTATAAGTTAGAGGAGTGGAGTGGGGAGTGTTTGGAGCTGAAGATATGCATGAAGACTTGGAGGCAACAAACCACTTGAGGAACTGAAAGAAATTCAGAATGTCTGGAGTATAGAGGGTGGAGGTGAGAGATAAGGCTGCTGTGGAAGGCGGGAACCAGATCTAGCTGGGCTATTTAGACTTATTGACTTTTTTCAAGGGTAGGGGTGTGGTCAGACTTGTATTTTTGAAAGATTGCAATGCTCTCATTGGAGGATGGATTAGAGGAGAGCTAGCCTGCAGGCAGGGAGATGCGTTAATTCAAGATGCTAGTGGCATGCATTTGGGTAATACTGTGGTGACTGGGGAGAATGGTGTATGTGTGTTTAGAAGTGTTCAGGGGCTTCCCTGGTGGCGCAGTGGTTGGGAGTCCGCCTGCCAATGCAGGGGACACGGGTTCGTGCCCTGGTC
>NC_041227.1:94931947-95091003 GCF_002837175.3 Physeter macrocephalus | reverse complement strand
CTGGTGGCGCAGTGGTTGAGAGTCCGCCTGCCGATGCAGGGGACGCGGGTTCGTGTGCCGGTCCGGGAAGATCCCACGTGCCGCGGAGCGGCTGGGCCCGTGAGCCATGGCCGCTGAGCCTGCGCGTCCGGAGCCTGTGCTCCGCAACGGGAGAGGCCACAACAGTGAGAGGCCCGCGTACCGCAAAAACAAAAAAAAAAAAAAAAAAAAAAAAGTGTTCAAAAAGCGTTTAAGACTTGATGATTGACTAACTAGAAGGGGAGGAGTGGGCAGGCAAAAGAGAAATCGATGATTTCCAGGATTGCACAATTTTAGTAAGGGTAAGGTACTGGAAGCTTATTATTTCACATTTTCAAAGAAAAGTAAATTAAGATAAGTGAGGTTATGTGAAAGTGAAAGATGTTATTTTAGTAAGATTTCAATGACTAGAACTTATTAGAAAATATGGGAGAAAATTACAGTCTTTGTTGTTAAGTTTATTATTTTTGTTGTCTTAATTAGTATCAATAGCCCTATCGTTCAATGAGCGTGTAGTTGTGAAAACGAAATAACGCGTCTTTCTGCCACTATAAGGATTAGCCATGGAGGACCAGCTATAGGCTATGAACTGTCAGTGGACTGAGTCTCTTCAGTGACTGTCTTGTTGAGTAACCTTGGTTGAGTTTCTGAAGCTCGACATCCCCTTTGGTCCTGTTTCTCCACACCTGATGATTTTAAAAGGGGTAGTAGATGATTCCAATCAATGGATGATTTGGACTCCGCCTTCTTCATCTAGGTCCCGCCCCCTTCTTTAGACCACACCCCTTACGCTTGGCCCCGCCCCTTGATCGTCCCTGATGTGACAGCGAATTCGCCACAATCCTGACCTATAGGAGACCTGAAGGGTGGGACCGAGATCAGTCTTTTTTTCCATTTGTCAAATCAAGTGTCTATCTGGTCCCAGTCTCAGCCCACTTCCTCTTCAAGCCAATGATTGGTTGCTCTGTTCTTGGTCCCCGGCTCACGATTGGTTCTTTCGTTCCACCCCTCTCTTCCAGCTTTTGCAGGCGGGATTAGCACGCAGCTTCCTGCTCCTGCCAAAAAAAATAAAAGAAGAAAAAGAAAAGAGGAGAGAGGCGAAAGAAAATGTCACGGAGATCTTTGGTGTTTAATTCGCTTTTGGTCTTGTCGGTCAGGCCCAACTCTGCCTTTTGATTGGTCTTTCGATCTGCCCATCCCGGGTCGGGGCGGGATTTCCCCAGGAGACCCACACTCTGTCGCCACTGGCCGAACAGTGCGCCTGTCTGAAGCTCCCGGCCCGGGATTGGAGGCGGACGCGGACAGGTGGGCGTGGATTGGCTAGGGTAGCCGGTCAGTGTGAGGCGGGGGCGGGGCCTCGGCGGCTGGTTGCGCGTGTCCGCCGCTGGCTCCGCTCTATCCGGCTTTGCTAGGGGAGGTGAGTCCGGCCGCGGCGGCACCGGCGGCTGAGGAGGCGGCGGCTCGAGGAGAAAGCGGCCGCGGCGGCTGAGGAGAAAGCGGCCGCGGGGACGGAAGCCGGGTGGGGGGGAGGGGGGGAGACGGAGCAGCCTTGAGCCCTGCGGGGGCCGTCGCGCGGGGGGACCCACCCGCTCTCCCCCCCAACCCTCCTCAGCAGAAGCAGCCGGCGGCGGGGGTAGGAGTCAGCCCGCTTCCGACTGCACCCCGCCCGTCTCCCGGGGCTCCCATTCTTTGGCCCCGGGACCCTAACCTCCTCCCGGGGCGGTTCCCTGTGTCTGGGCGTCCGAGTGCTGCCCACCTCTCTTTCATTGCTCCCCGCACCTCCTTACCTTCACTTTGCCCCGGTTCTCTTTCTCCTCTCTGTCCTGCCCTGTCGCCTCCTCTGCTCACTCTGTTCCTCCTGCTTCCTTCCCTGCTCTTTTCTGTTCGGGAAAGTTTAGTACCCCCCCCCCGCCCCCCGCCTACAACCTGACGAGGAGTAGGGGGAGATGTAGGAAGGCCTGAGAGTTCGAGGGGGGGAGCTAGTTTCCCTGAACATTTCCCCTCATCTTTTCACTTTGGGGTGGTTGGAATTTTTTTCAGTTGCATTTTTGAGGAGGTGGTAGGTGTTTAGAAAAGGATGTGGGAATGGAAGGGGTAGATGAGTCAAGCCTCTTACAAGATTCCCAGGGTGGTGTGTTACCTGATCCTTTTCGCGTGTGGAGTTCAGGGGGTCGGGAGGTTTGGCCTTTATTCCCACATTCAAAGTTGGAACCTCCCCCGAATTAAGGATGGAGTTTTAGTACCCACTTGTGGCAGGAAACCTGGGGGGAAGGGGTCCCTTTTTCCTTTTTCTTTTTCTTTTCTCCTTCATTTTTTGGGGCAACCCACACCCTTCCACACACACTCACCCCCAAATTAAACACCAAGATCCTCTAACTTGTCTGGATTGACTGATGAAGACATAAAGCCACTTCCGCTCCATGTTTTTGGAGGTGGAGTGAGTGGGTTTTTTCTTCATTTTTAAATGGCCAAATGACAGCTTGACCCAGTTTGCTTTCCAATCAAAGGGCATTTTTTTTTGAATGTCTCTTTGTGGCGCAAGAGCCAACGCAAAAATGATGGCGGCTTACAATGGCGGTACATCTGCGGCAGCAGCAGGGCACCACCACCACCATCACCACCACCTTCCACACCTCCCTCCTCCTCACCTTCACCACCACCACCACCCTCAGCACCATCTTCATCCCGGGTCGGCTGCTGCTGTCCACCCCGTACAGCAGCATACCTCCTCGGCAGCTGCGGCAGCCGCAGCAGCGGCCGCAGCTGCAGCCATGTTAAACCCTGGGCAGCAGCAGCCGTATTTCCCATCACCGGCACCGGGTCAGGCTCCTGGACCAGCTGCAGCAGCCCCAGCTCAGGTACAGGCTGCCGCAGCTGCCACAGTTAAGGCGCACCATCATCAGCACTCGCATCATCCACAACAGCAGCTGGATATTGAGCCGGATAGACCTATTGGATATGGAGCCTTTGGTGTCGTCTGGTGAGTATCCAAGGAAAAACACAGCTTCTCCTGGTTTCTTCTCATGGTTGTCGTTGGGCAAGTCCTTTCTCATGGTTTTCTCCATGTCACCCCAAGTGGAACAAGCTTCTCAGCTCAACTGTAGGAAGGCACCCTTCCTTACCTGGTAAAGAGGCCTGATGGCATCGGTTATCTAGGCTTGTGCTTTGGAGTCATGGACAGCTTTGGTGGAGCACCCTCTGTTGAGTAACTCACATAAGTTTGTTGTCTACCAAACCTATTATGTAGAACCTAAGCAAGCCACTGAATGGAGATTCAGTAAATAGGTGAATGCATGGAATGCTTATTTCTCCACAGACCTTGGCCGTCGTGTTCGATTTAGTTTGAGTCAGTTGCCCAATTGCAGCAAATGTCACAACTGACCCAAACTGGATTCTTTATAATAGTCTTGTCATTGGGGTATACGTTGCATAACTGCTTTGCTCTTTCTGTCTTTTCATTCCTTAATTTGTGATCTTGATCCCCAGAAGGAAGATAAGGTTCATAGTTGAACCAGTTAAGTCATTGCATGAGTGGTTTATTTTAAACCATAAAGCTACAGTTGGGAAGTATGTAGCTTTAGTCTTTTGATAAGAATGCATTAAATATAGCATCACACATGAGTACCACAATTGAGGTCAGTAGACTGTAACTATGCAGTGGCCCACATTCAGTGTAATGTTTTAGTGTCATTTAGTGGCCTGTAAGTTGCTGTTATCCCTTGGTTGGTTGCTGTAGTAGGAAGTATACTTTTTAAACATGAAACTTCTCTACTTTTGCTAGTGCTAGTATACTTTTTAAAGTCCGAGGGCTTCTTAAATGCAACGTTTTGTCTATTTGTCCTTCTTAGGAAGATTAGTAGTTTATAATAAAATGTATTTATCATTGTAGGGTCCTATTTCTTTCAAAACTAGAGTGAACTGAGCTTTCCCCCCCAAGGATTAAGTATTCTGGTGTGGATAGATGAATTGATGTTTTCAGTGCTTCAAAAATAGATTCCTTCAACTAGACTTCAATTTAAAAAAAGAAAAGATTCTTGTTAATATATAGAAAAGCCCCCATCACCACAGGAAAACGAACTCTTTGGAACTAGCCTGGTAAATGTCTCCTTTCATCATTGCTTTTCAGGCTATAATTGACATGTTTCATTTTTGCATTATATCTGGTCATCTTTATTTACATTTCAGATTTTTTAAACTAGGCTACTAAGTGATCCGATCCGTCCTTTTTTAAACTGGTGAAGTCCAGTGTTTTCCCAGCAAGTTCTCCAAGGTGTGTGGGATTCCTGGTGGGAAAGAATGCAGCCGGTAATGGTGCCTTTTCAGTCTCTGCTCGGGGACCTGCCTGTTCTTGCCTTCCTCTCGTCCCTTCCATATCCTATCCTCAGGGTCTGCACTGTGAACTGCTGTTCCTTGTCCAACCCTTGAGGATTTCAAAGCACGGGGAGCAGGGGGCAGGAAAAAGATCGTTCCTTGCTTTAAATTTTGTCATTGATTTACTGAGAATTTGTTTGGATTTTCTTAGACCTGGATGCTTTCTTTCATTTTAGTGCTTTGCATACAGTGCTAAGAACTAGAGATGCTGAAAGGGAAATGGGTTGCAGCATTTTTGACTATGTTCTAAAGATGTTATTTACCTACATTTCTATCAAATGGTGATGTGATTTGTAGAAGTTTTAACTTCAAGTTGGTGCTAAGGGAATTTTTTTTTAAGGGGAGGGAGGTGAGGAACTGTAGTGCTGAAACATATCCCACAGCAAACATTCTGGTAGTGGGTGTTCTGAATTACCAATACATGAAAATCTGAATGTGTTTGATTTGAATCCATTCTAGGTTCTTTCATTGATCGACCCCTTCTACCACCCCATGGAGTTCTTTCCATGTACTTGAAGTACCTCCATCTCTGTGCCATCTTCCACTGTACACCAGTTGTTGTGCGTTTGCCCTGTCTGACTGACTACATTTGTAAGCCCTGTGAGGGTAGTGCCTGTGTCTGCTAGAGTACTTCTTTTTATCCCCAGCACCTACCACAGTGTTGTGGCATCTTTGCTGCTTGGTTTATTTGATCTCCTGGTCAGGTCCTCCTTTGTTCTTTAATCAAGTGTTTCTACTTAGCTGCATTGAATGTTTTTATCAGCTGTTACAGGTGAAGTACAGTTTGGTATGAAAAAAAAGAGGAAAGAGTTCCAGGTGTGTGGTTTAGTATGCAAATTATTTTCTATTTGTATATTTACATATTTATGACTTGCTGTCTGAATTGCTTATTATATTTGGAATTTGACTGCTATATGACGTGAGTAAGATTGTTAAAACTAGAGATCTGGACAACAAACCACAGTGAATTGCACTAGTATTCTCAAACCCAAGCTAAAGATATTAGTGAGCTTTTTTACTTTTTAACTAACTGAACGAAAATTTTTCATTTTAATTTAGAAGGCACCTAATGAGTCTGAAACAACTATTTTCTAAAGTGATTAAAATGGAACATAAAAATATTCTCCTAATGATACATCATTTAATTCAAAGCACCATATAACTACTTGGGCATTATAAGATTCTCTTAGACTCAAATATGTTTAATGCATTTTGCAAGTATTTTTCTTCTGACATAGCATATGAAAAGAAACTATATCTGCTCTCATTTCTTTTTTTGGACATGTACCCAGTGATACTAACTGATGGCTAAATATGTTGCATATAATTTTGAGGGATATTGTTGTTTCTCCATGTAGACAAGGAGAGATATTTGTAGAAGTGATGCAGCATTTTACCATTCCGATTTATCACTGAACAATTTAGTCTACCAGGCTTGATTTATCTTTCTGCTGAATTTAACTATTGGAATAACCTATCAGTGTTGGACAGTTGTGTAAAAGTAGTGAATTACCTATTACCTTGCTGGTAAAGGTGGTGCTTTGACAGTTCAATTAAGGTTTCATTAACAACTGTCTGCTGTGTTTTATCTCAAAGTAAGGTTTCCAGTTTACCTAGGAATATCATGGGGTAGCCTGAGACACATTCATTGCCAATGACAGAATATTGTTCATGGGTTATCAAAGCATTGTATATAATTTGACCTTCTTTATCAGATAACAAGGCTTTCAAATGCCCACGTGGACATTTTCATAATGCAAAACCAAAACACAAAACAACTCACAAACAGGAACCTCAGTTGTTTGGTGAGAATAATGTAAATACGTTCTTGTCTGTAGTTCACATTTGCCAGAGGAAAGTAAGTTATACTGTTCTTAAAGATGTATTATAACATAAAGGCTTCAGGGGCTCGTGAAGTGTATGCTTTTGAGAATTGGAGGAAGTTGACCCCATGAGAAAGGTTTGAGGACCGCTAAACCCAGGCAGTTTTGACATTGGCAGCCGAAAATATCAGATTGAATTAATGGTACCTATTGCCACCTTAATAAAAGTGAGTCTGGGAAAAGCTTCTACTTTATAAAAGCTTCTACTTTTTTACTTATCTGGTTAATTGAAAGATCAAAGATCCTGGGATTCATTCAGTCTGTTGTCTTTGTACTCCAAGTAAAGTTGGAGAACTTTGAATTTTATTATTCTAATTCCTTCAGCAGGTTACTTTTATTTAAGTAGTTTGAAACTTAAGCATCACTATACTGATACTTAGTTACTTACTAGCTGGGTGATCTTGATACATTGTTTAACCTCTCTGCTCCTCATCTATAAAGTGAGGATAATACTAGCACCCATCTCGTACAACTGGTATGAGGATTAAATGAGGTAATCCTTGTAGACCAATGAGTACACTGTCTAGCACACAGTAAGCACTCAATACATGTTAGCTGGTTTTTATTGTGGTTATTTTTGGTAGGAGAATCAAACTTGTGTAAATGTGCATAGAAGTGGCTTCACATAAGATCAGATTTATCAGGTAAAATCAACATGCAGACTATTTTTTGGAAGCATGACTTTAAATGCCATAGAGTGTCCCCTTAGTTGTGCTATATGCCAGGGAAGTAAGGAGGGTTGAATTTAGAGTTAGGGTAAAATATTCTGTCCAGTTCTCTCAATTAATTAAAAACAAATGCAAAAAAGCCCATAATATACATGTTTGTATGGACTTGGTAGGTGTTTAGCCAGATCATCTGTATTGTTTTAGAAAGTATGGATTTCCATGCCTGGAAGGACATTAATTTTTTTTTTCTCAGAATGTAACAAATGAAGGACATCCCTATTGTCAAAGTTCAGCTTTAGCAGAAATTCATTTTACTTGTGTTTGGATGAAAAGGTGTGAATTGTTAAAGAAGATCACAGTGAGGCAGGGGAAATATGTGTGATTTAATCAAAAATTATTCAGTGTAAATCCTTACGCATGGCAGAGATTGTCTAGCTTGCTCATCTTGGGAAAATTAGAGGCATCGTGTATTTTCTAATGTTTTCTCTCGTCCTCTTACTCCTCAAATAGCAAACTATAATTTGGAAAAATGGGGAATGCTTTTGGGATAATTTTGGGAAAATGATGGAGTTAGTTGCGTCAGAAGGAGTGGTATACTAAAGTGTATTCTGTTATTAACTGTGTTTTACAGGTTGAGAATCTGTAGTATTGAGAAGTTTCTCTATCAGCCAAGATTAACAGCCACAGCTGGATTCTTTGGGGGGGTCTGCTTTGTGAAAAGAGCTTTGAAGAAGCAGAGCCTGCACCATAAAAAGGAAACGGTTGCTCTTCTAGACATAACAAAGCATCCGTGTGAAACTAGAAATGTGGAAATCTATATTGTTAGTTTTAACTACAAACGAACTTTTAGAAACTGCAGGTTCATTGTCATAAAGCAGAGGAGGCAAAGAGAGAAAATAAAAGTAACACAGTCTAATGATATTGAACTGGTTTCTTGGCGAGAGAAACTCCATAGCCTGTAACACTGGAAGTCATTTTGTACTTGGGCTCCTGGACAAGATTATGCAGATTTTATTCAAAAACCAAAAATGAAACAAAACCAAAACACAACAAAAGAAACTCATTGTATTCTGAGGGAGAAATGTCATGTTCTGCTATTGAATATCAGCTTAAAAGAAAAAAAGATGATTTTTTTCTTAAAAAAAAATGTTTCAGAAAGAGTTGCCTTTTCAGACAAGCTAAAACAACAATATCCCTCAAAATTACATGCATCTTTTTTAGCTGTCAGTTAGTACCACTGGTGCATGTCCTGAAAAAGAAATAGGGGTAGATATAGTTCCCTTTCATGTGTTATGCTAGAAGAATATTTGCAAAGTACGTTAACTGAATATTTATTTGAGTCTCAAGTTCTGGGATTTAATCCTCAAAGCTTAGGCAACTGTAGCATTGTTGCTCCTTGATATAAAAAGCCATCTTCTAATGGAGTACTGTAATATTTCATTATCTTCACAACTTGGAGCATTAGAGTTTCACTGACTTCTATATGTAGAATTGAGTGTCTATTCTTGGTGGTTCTTATTAGATTTGTTGATGTCCTAGCAGTTTAAGAATCAACTGTTTGTTTGCTGTAAGTTTCCTTAATATGCTGATTTGATTTCTTTGATGGGAATTGTCAAAGCCCAAGAAACTTCTCCATTTGTCATCCAACCAAACAGAAAGAAGTCATTGGGTAGAAGCTCTTTCCATTATAAGATTATATTTGGGTTTTACTTATGATTCCCTGTGCTTCCATAATACTCACGTGAATTATTTGTTGATTGGGTCATCTAATGCAGATCAACAATGATTTCCTAACTAAAATAGCTTGTCAGTTTGATCCCTTTGTTGCTTGGGGGTAACAAAGAGTGCCTGAGGCAACAGCTGTAATACTGTGAATAAGCACATGACAAGTCCTCATAGACCTAGTCGGTAGTTCTAAGGTACCTAGCCAAGAGACATTAGAAAAAATTCTGGCGCTTTGGCATTATGGAAAGATGACTTCTAAGGAAACTATACTGAGTTCAACTTTAATAGTTAATTGTAATGGAGTGAGTAGAGGGACTCTGTACAGGGAATTCTGCCTTTGATCGTGATCGGTGCTCTTTACCTAAACCCAGTTTCACATCTGTGTTTTGAATTAGTTTGGCTAATTGAATCATATGGAAGGTTTTGACAATGTTGGAAGTCACTAGTCAAAGTATTTTTATTGTCAGCCTGCTACAGACCAGCACTGTTGTAGGCACTAATGAGGATATTTAGTTCTATTAATAATTTAGCAAACCTGTTTCAAGTTTCTGCTATTATCTGTACTGTGCTTGGGATATAAAGATGTTTAAGTCACAGTATTGCCCTGAAGGAGCTTACAGTTAAATAAACAGTATGAAAAGTGATACATCCCTGCTCTCAGAGAGTCTTGATGGAGAATTGAAACTAAATTTGAAACCGTCAAAAACATAAGGACAAATTATTTTCACTTGTTCTTATAATACTCATTTACTGTGTGTTGACTGTTTGCCAGGCACTGTGCTGGATGATAAGGATTTAAAGGAGATTATGGTCTAGTCGGGGAGAGAGTTGTAAATGGATAGTTGTAATTCACTGCCATAAATGCAGCAATAGAGATACTCCCTGGGAATACAGAGGAGGAATTTCTGTGGAAGGTATGGATGCTTCCTAGAAGAGATAATACCTCAACTACTGAGTCTTAAGAATGAGAGAGTCAAAAAAAAAAAGAATGAGAGAGTCAACAATGGGGAACGGCATTATGGGTGGATGGGCCCTTGTGAGGGGGACTCATGGGGCAGGAGTTGCTGAATGTGATAGGAGATAAGGGTGGAGACGCAAGCTTGAGCTAGATCCTGAAGAGGTTGGAGTGTCCTGCTGAAGAGATGAGACACCATTGGTATGTGGGAGAGGGGCAAAAAAAACTTACTCTTTTTATGAGTAAAGCATGTATATACATACAGTACATAAACAGATATACAACATATCTATGGTATTAAAATTTCATGGGGGGGGCAGTTAAGGGGGAAAATGTCTAAAAACTCTCCTGGGGGCGGGCAATAATGAAAAAGGTTGAAACATTAGGAATGGCAACCATTGGAAGTTTTTAAGTAAGAGAGTGACTTGTTCAGATTGATTTTTTTTTTTTTTAAGATATGTAAATGGAAGAGTAGAGGTAGCTGAGGTCTGGGCCTTAGGGAATGTTCTCAGTCGGAGGTGGAAGAAATTATTGGAGGTGGAACTAAGGGCAGTCAGATAGGAAAATATGTTCATGGTGCATAGATTGACAACCTACACACAGCAGAAGATTGTTAGGAAGATGGGAGTGATCTTTGGTGCAGATAAAGTCAAAATGAGGGTGGAAAAAGGCCATTGAATTTAGCAAGCAGATCATTGATGGCACATGAGAGAATGTATGATTTTTTTCCCCCTCTGAGATATATATATATATATATATATATATATATATATATATGTTTGTTTCTAAAGAATGTCTTCAGCATTAGCAGCACTTTGGCCAGCCTGCCCCAGATAGAACCCAGTGGCTCACTGTGCCCTCAGAAGGAGAAAAATGTAAATGTGCTGGCCTCACAATCAAAAGGAGGCAGTTTTTGTGTTTTTTTTTGCGGTACACGGGCCTCTCACTGCTGTGGCCTCTCCCGTTGAGGAGCACAGGCTCCGGACACGCAGGCTCAGCGGCCATGGCTCACGGGCCCAGCCGCTCCGCGGCATGTGGGATCCTCCCAGACCGGGGCGCGAACCCGGTTCCCCTGCATCGGCAGGCGGACGCGCAACCACTGCGCCACCAGGGAAGCCCCAGCAGCACTTTTATTGTTAATAAAATTCTCCCAAATCCCAAGTTGTTATTTATAGTTTAATAAACCAGGGAACTTGATGTTTATCATATTCAAGGCACCATTTCCTTGGGAGGACTCTTTTTCTTAAATGACAGGGTAATAAAGTACTAACTGAACTTGTTAGGAGACAAGGTTCTGGTCCCTGCCTTGGTACCAACAACTCTATGACCTTGATAAAGTTATTTGACTTTTCTGAGTCTTGGTTTCCTCATTTATAAAATCCTGTGCTTCCTAAGTTTATATTATAAAATTGCATTAATATTTGTAAAGCATTCTGGCATTACTTTGGGCAAATAGATTCTGCTAGTGACCACAAGACAACTTTCTTCAGGACTCCAGATGTTGAATAGCTTGTCAAATTGTTTAAAGGTAGGATGAGGTAAATGTAACCCTTTTCCAGTGTGATAACTTACGTAGAGTTTTCAAATTTTGGATCAGATTTTAAGTGTGCAGTTTGTCCAAAAGACTCACTTTCTCCTGTTACTGACTTATTGGTAATGATTATACATGTTGTGGTGCAGTTGTGAAGGGACTGCCTATTTGCAAATGGGCAATAAATTTTTTCCTCAATATAAATTTGGTATTTTCCTGATACTACTTTCCCTTTTTAATGTTTTAGACTTATTTGCTTGCCTTCCTAAATATTTGGAGTGATTTTTAAATATTTAAATAAAGTCTAGTATTAAGTATTTTGTCTTTTTTGGTGAGTAACCAGGTAAGCTGATTTGCCTACCAGTGTTTACATTAACTAGCAAGTTGATTTAAAATGTTTTATTTTTACGAATCTTTGAAATTCTGAATTTACATAGGGAATTTACTAGTTTGCAGATGGATCTCCGAGAAAAAGAGCTGTGTCACAGCTTTAAGGCTATAGCAGTTTAGGGCATACAATGCCCAGAGATAGAGGGAGCTCGACTTCCTAAAGCTATTCCACAGAAGGAAGGGAGCACTTTCATAGATGTCCTCAGTAGTCCTCAGTAAGCCAGCAGCGCTGTCCCTAGATACACAGTTGAACCTTGAACAACATGGGTTTGAACTGTGCGGGTCTACTTAATATGCAGATTTTTAAAAATAAGTATATTGGAAACTTTCTTAGAGGTTTGTAACAATTTGAAAAAACAAACCACATAGCCTAGAAATATCCAAAAAATTAAGTAAAAGGTGTCATGAATGCATAAAATATATGTAGATACTAGCCTATCCTTACATAGGCGTAAGGTGAATGATGTTTAATATAAAATTAATAGTGTGTTAGTTTTCTTACTCTTTTATAACTTTGCTTTCAAAGAATTACATTAACATACAGTATGCTCCCTGCCCCCCCCATGTAACAATGTTTCCAATACTCATATTGATTAAACTAGCCTACCATAAAGCTACCATATTGCTGCTTCTTTGTTATCAATGCATGACTAGTTATACCTGTAAATATCAATTTCTTTTTCATGTTATCTTTTCATTTTGGACGTCTAGCGTTAGTGATACGTATAATATCTACAGTGTTTTGTATCATGTAAGACAGTATTGATAGGTACTGACAGATGATTCATCTTGTAAATAGCACTGCAAAAGTATTTTCTCCTCTGATTTTCTTAATAACATTTTCTTTTCTCTAGCTTTGTTGTAAGAATACAGTATATAATATATATAGCATACAAAGTATGTGCTAATCAACTGTTTATGTTATCAGTAAGGCTTCCTTTCAGTCAACCATAGGCTACTAGAAGTTGAGTTTGGGGGGAGTCAAAAGTTATGCATGGATTTTTGACTGCACTGGGCAGGGGAGGTCAGCACCCCTAACCTTCGAGTTCTTCAAGGGTCAACTGTATAATGCAAGCCACATAATGTGATTTAAAATTTTCTACACTAAAAAAGTAAAAAGAAACAGGTGAAATTAATTTTAGTAATTATTTTACTTAACTCAATATATCCAAAATATTATCATTTCAAATGTTATTACTATAAAAATCATTAGATATTTTACATTCCTTTTTTCATACAAAATGTACAAGATCCAGTGTGTCTCTTAGCGCTTACAACACTTCTCAATTTGGCCTAACCAAATTTCAAGTGTTCAGTGGGCTACTGACTACCTTATTGACCAGCCCAGTTCTAGAGTCTCTTTGGCCTTTATTGGGTTGTTTACTCATTTCTGAACCAGTCGCTGTCAGTGGGGATAAGGTTACTTTTGGATCAGTCAGGTCCACCCCTGGACCTGGAGATGGAGTCAGTTATAAGTGGGAGGGATGAATTCCAGCAACGAATGCTGTGACGGTAGTCATTAAATGACCAAGAACGCATTCATCTAACTTATGTCAGACTCCGAAGAACTTGACAGGGTGTGTTTATAGAGCAAAGTGGAATAATGTTCTTTGTAGAGAAGTTGTCCTGCCTGCCCTGAATTATTTGGAGTATTTTCCTTTTCTGAAGCCCTGTTTGCCTAAAGTAGCAAAAGGTAAAATTGGTACTTGATCCTTGCCATTTTTGCTTTCCTTCCCAGTTGGATCAGATATCCTCCACTGATTTCTTTTCTTTCCTCTCTCAGTGTTGTGGTTTTGTTATCTAGATAAAGTTCTCAGTCTTGTTTTCAGTTTAAGTAATATAGAGCTCAGTAGTGTGAGGCAGCAAACTTCTTACAGGGTTATGGACAACACAGAAACTTTTTGTTTATCTGTTCCTTGACCTAAAATTCTTGCTCTGAGCTACAGAGAAAAGGTGAAGAGAGACATTTGAACAAATGGATAAAATTAGTCATTTGACCCAGATTGCAGCCATTTTTTTTTCTGTCTGCATGGATAAAAACCGTCCTCCAATTTACATAAGCAGGTGATTTTTCTTACATGCTAATTTTTTTAATATACCATGGCAGAGAGCTACAGATTTGCAAATTGTGTAAGTAAATTGAAATAAACCAGGTGACTTTATTTCTCTTTATTATCTTACCAGTACAGAAGCACCCAAAGGGTGCAATTATCAGGCGATTGTCTCATTGCACATCTAAGTTAACAGGCAGCCTGATGCAAAGTTTTTTTTTCTTACTTCTCCACTTCTCTTTTTAATTTTTTAAGATCGGAAACTATTGCTTTCTATATTTACTTTGACAGGGCTAGAAATTTAGATGTGGGGAAGTTTGAGCTTTAGTAAAAGTAACCCAGAAACCATAAAAACTGACAGGTAATGGTACTGTGCAGAAAAAGAGACACATGTATACTTGGTTTGGGTTTGAATTGCCTAAGAATTAGGTGAGAACCTTCAACTATGTTGAATTGGTTGGCTTCCTTTGTGTTGCTTTTCCAGGTTCTGCATGTTATAGTATTTGAGGTTATTGTGAAGATAACTGGTTGTGTACTAAGGCCAGTGTTCAAAATAAATATTGATGCATTCTTTTAAAAAACAAACTAGTTAATTACAACATGGATTAAAATGTCATTTCAATAAAATAGAAATTTTAGAAAGGTACAACAATTGGTTTTAGGGGCTCTTTTCACAGAAGATTCATGAGGACAAATTAGCGTCAATCAATAAAGCGTCTTTTATTAAAACATTCCAATTTTAACTTAGTAATTAATGCTACATATTTAATTCCTCAGATGTTATCATATTGTTTACTTGGTGATATGTGTGGAGATTAAGTTTACTTCCTGTACCTTTGAAGTAATGACTTAGAAATGAATCATAATTTTAAGCTTGCAAGTTAAAAGGTTGGCCAGTCTTTTTTATCCCAGTACTTAAATATTATTTCTTTTCAGGTTGAAGAAAAGTAGACGAACTTTGAAAGCAAAGGAAGTTAAAGAATGACCTGAAAAGGACATTTAAGTACAAAGGGACAGGATGGTTTAATAGTTAAGAGCCTGTACTCTGATGACAGACTGACTGCCTGTATTTAAATCTTGACTCTACCCCTTATTAGTTGCGGGCAAATATTTAACCTCTGGTTTTCGTGTGTAAAATGGGGATAGTAAATAATGGTATATCTATCTCATAGGGTTGTTGTGAGGATTCAATGAATCAATATATATGTACGGTCTTAGAACTGTGCTTGGCAATGCGTGTATGTTAGCTATCATTGTTATTACCAGTTTCAGTACGTGTGAAAAAATGCAATACCTCCTTAAGTTTACTAAGCTAGGGCATATAACTAACAGCTTTTGAATGGTTGTTGACAGGTATCAAGTAAATGAGTATACCAGAGATTTTTTTTCTGATTAACACCCAACCGTTTTTGAAAAATTCATTCAGATTCTAGAATGCCTTCCAGAGGTAAAAATTTCCCTTAGCACATAAGAGAAGGGTTTTTCCTTGCTCTTCAACTCCCTCCTTCCACTCTGTTATCAAAGTAATAATATGTTTGTTGTAGGAAACTTGGAAAATACCAAAAAGCTGTTTTTAATCTACAACTCAGAGATAGCCACTAATAGTATTTTGGTGTAATTTTTTTTTCAATTTTTAAAATCTGGAATGTGTGTGTTTGTAATGTTAGCGTTGGGATCATGATGATTACATTCTATATTTACAATTTTGTATCCTATTTGTTTCACTAACATTACAAAGGTAGGTTTTTGGCCTTTTTTTTTTTTTTTTGAGGGCTAATTTTTTCATTCTCACAAGCCTAGCGCTCTATCTGAAAGGAATTTTAAAGTTGGAAGATACTTTAGAATGCATCTAGTGTAACTGCCTCATTTTATAAGTGGGAAAATTGAGACGCAGAGAAAGAAGCTAAGAGAATTGTTCAAGGTCATGCAGCTGGTAAGAGGCTGAGCCAGAACCTTTGCAACTTTACCAGTGATACCTGTCCAACTTAATGCCTGTTGAAAATGGAGGAAGTGTTCTTCTAAAAGCAAAACAACAAACATAAAACAAAAACTCTATAAATGAAACCAGGAACAATGCTTCTGAAAAAAAAAAATAGAGTATTTAGAATACTCTGTTGTTTGGTTTTTGTGTGCCGGTGACTTTAAGGTTTCTGGTAAAAGTTTAATGTCATGAACTACAAGGCTTTTGGTGGAAAACAGCTCACTCTTTTCATGTATGTAATCATGTTCTGTAAAATTTGAAAAATTTTAAACCTGAGAAAACTTGAAAGAATTGTTCAATAATAACACCCATAAACGATTCTTCTAGATTAACATTTTGTGACTTTTGCTTTATCTACTTTGAGGCTATTTTTACAGAACTTGCTGAGATTGGGTTTCATTAAATTTAGACTTACAGTGTTAAGAAATTTATGGTCACTGCATCAACTCACTGTTCCATGTAATAAGTTTTGTACGGTCTCCAACTAGAGAACGAACTGGAAATTTTCAAGCTTGTGACTTTTGGAATGCTATTTATTCTCTTAATACTTAAAACAAAATTCAGTGTGAATCAAATGTGCAACTGAAACATACCAGTCAAAACTAGGCTTCAGGCAGAATAGAAATATTCCATTCTGCAAAGTTTTTCTTTTTTGGGGTATTTATCTCAGATTGGGAGTTAAGGGACATTTTCAAAATAAGAACCTAAGATCTGGTTTCACAATTTTATGACAGAGGACCTGACTGAGGATATTACATTGTTGAAACTAAATTTTAAGTTACTATATATATATATTTTTCAGGAAATTACCCTAATAAAGTCACATGAGCCGATGATGTTGTGGTTTGTGTCACCCAATTCACTGCTCTGTATTTTTCAGTACCAAATAATTCCTTTGTTAAACTCATTTTCAGTAAATGAGACATTGTTTCCCAAAGGGTAATGATTATTTCCATATATAGCACAAATTCCTAAGAAATAAATTTTAAAGTTTAAAATATTAGTGATTAGAAATGGTTGAAATCGTCACTGTGTATATCAAGCCACAACTGTGTATATGAAAAGGGCAGCTGCTGTGTTTGCTCCTTGGGCTATGATATAAGATATTTTGTTAATGAGAAACCCCAAATGGACAGCAAGTCTTTAAAGTGTTTTGGTTTATGTGCAAAGGTGGGTTGTTTTATTGAGTCCACCCAGCTATTACGTTACGTAGTTTCATAACATAAACACCAAGAATGAGGTAGCTGGAGTTCAAATCTAAATGGCCTGTGACAGGTAAGAAAGATATATGCAGCAGATACTGGTTTACTTGATGGCAGTTGATAGTGGTATCTGCAAATAAATCACTGCTTAAAGTACCTCAGCAGGAAAGACATTAAAATAGGGACATTGTGATGTTTAACTGGTGTAGGTGCTGAAGATCTAGTTACCAGTACACATCAGCTTGTCTCTGTAGGGGGGCAGACTGTTTTTTTTAATACCTCGATTTTTTTTTTCCTCTTAAGGTAAATGCTTGTTCTTAGAAGACAAATGAAAATCCATCTGTTTCAGTCTCTTTCCCTGTCAGTACTAATCAAAGCAAATGCTTGTAGTCACTTAAGACACATTCTCTACCCACTGATCCACTAAAAATGATGAGAGCTTCAAAAGCTGGGACCATGTTTCATTTGCCTCTCCAGAGCCTAACATGGTCCTTCGTGGGTACTTACTTAATAAGTAATAAGTTTGTTGTTAAGCTGAAAGTTGCTAATGCTAAGTTTGTATGTCATGGTGACTGTCGGAGAAGAGTACTACCACTGGCTCTTGCCATTATGTAGATCCCTACTTCCTCGTGCAATGAGGAATTTTTATGAGAAAACAGAGTGGTACTTAGACTACCCCATGGTGGTGATTTTGTTTTTTTGTGTTTGGATTTTTTTTCTTAAGAGTAAAGAGCCCTAATCTAAAAATAATATACAATAACCAACTATTCACCAAAATAGTCCTTTATTTTTATAATCTACATTGAAATAAGAATGCTGTTGAATTGTTTAGGAAAAATACATTCTCAATGCAGTGCTGTGATCTCATGTTAGAAAAATAGAAACTGTGTCTAAAGTGTCATCTAATATATCAAAACATACCAAAGCAGTCTGTGATGCTAGCATAGAAAAAAAAAAATACTAAGCTCCTTATGCTGTTCTATAAATTTATGAGTAAATGCAGATTAGTTTGTACTAGAGATCCTCTTTAAAATTAGTGAGAAAAAATGGCCTATTTCTGTGGTGTGCTGGTATACGTTTAACAACAGGTTCTCTGAAAAATAAAAAAGCTCTAGTTTGTAGGGCTTGCCAATTTCTGTGGTGTAAATACTAATACTCCTGTAATGGCCAGTTTCAAGCTAGCAACCTGAAGTCACTAAACGCTGAATTGGAAAAAAACACAGTAGCACACTCATTGTAAACTGTTTTCACCATACAGGTAAAGTAGATGTTAACCATAAAAGCATAAATCATAATAAAATAATTAGGAATGATGATTTCTGAATATTTATTACCTTTATTTTAAATATAATTTATTTCATTGTAAGTTTATATAGTTTAATTTTTGACAGTTTGACCATAAATGTTGGTCAGTTGACCATAAATGTAATAGTTTATTTCTCAAATTCTATTTTTCACTGTCAGCTTTGCAAAATTCCAGAAAATGTGACAGTCTCTCAGGAACCAGTGTGAGCTAGCTCCAGCACATCACTGGTTTATTTTGTATATTTGTTGGGGTGTTTAGCTAGTAGTGGGGAAGAATGAAGTTAGATTCCTCTTCATAAAGTCCAAGTGGATTAAAGATTTAAATGTAAAAAACAAAGCCAAAGCCAAAATGTAAGAAGAAAATACGGATAACTGTCTTTATCATCTTAGAAGGAGACGAGTATATTACCTTGGCTTCAAAGCAAGACAAGAACATAAGATTTATCTGTGTAGAAATTTAAGATGTGTGTTTGGTAAAATGTACCATAAAAAAAGTCTAAAAGAAAAAACAAAAAAACTAGGGGAAATCCCCCCAGATTGAAAACAACCTAAATGTCTATGAATAGTGAAGTGGTTATCTTTGAAAGATGCTCACAATTTATTAAGTGAAAATCAATGTCAAAGATTGTCCCCTTAAAATATAAAAAAATTTTACTCATATGTTCCAGGAAAGTCTGAAAAGATATCTACCAGCAATGGTTATTACAGTGAGGTGAGAGTATAGTGGATTTTCACTTTGGATTTTATAATAATAACTTCTACTTTAAAGGAACGCTAAGAATTTTATTATAAACATAAGGAGGTACATGATAGTGTCCCTGTTTTTAGAGGAGGAAGCTACAGCTCAGGAAGCTCTAAATGACTTGCCTCAGGCTTCCTAGCTAACAAATGGTAGAAAAGAGCTTTCACCCAGGCCTGTGCTCTTTAAACAAACAAATAAATGTAATATTGATATATATAAAAGATATCTGATTGAAGTTATGAAGAATAATAAAAAAGTATCCATGAACCCACAACCTAGCCTAAGAAATAGAAGATAAAATCAACACTGTTGAAGCTGCCCTTAAAATACATCTGACTCCATCTCTCTGCCTTACTTGCCCTGCCAAGAGAAAAACACTATCCTGAATTTTGTGTTTATTATTACCTGCTTTTTAAAAAATGGCTTTTTTGAGATATAATTCACATCGTGCAATTTGCCCACTTAAACTGTACAATTTAATGTTTTTTTGATATATTCACAGAGTAAATTTTCATTTTAAGTTTAGAACATTTTCATCACCACCAGAAGAAACCTCATGTCTATTAGCCAATCACTCCCCATTCCCCCTTCTCCTGGCAACTGTTAACCTTTCTGTCTCTCTAGATTTGCCTATTCTGGACATTTGAGGTTGTTAAGTTCTTTGTGTATTCTAGATACCAGTCCATTATCAGATATATGATTTGCAAATATATTCTCCCATTCTTTTCACTTTCTTGCTGGTGTCCTTTGAAGTGTAATAGTTTTCAATTTTGATGAAGTCCAATTTATCTGTTTGTTTTTTTGTTGCTTGCTCTTTGGGTGTCATATTTAAAATTTTGCCTAATCCAGGGTCATGAAGATTTATACTTGTTCTAAGAGTTTTATAGTTTTACCTCTTATAGTTAGATCTGTGATCCATTTTGAGTAATTTCTGTATGGTGTGAGGTAGGGGGTCCAACTTCGTTCTTTTGCATGTGGGTATCTGCTTGCCCCATTGCCATTTGTTGAAAAGACTATTCTTATTTCCTAATTGAATGACCTTGAATGTTGAGTGCTTCAACAAGCACTCTTGTTGAAAATCAGTTGACCATAAATGTAATAGTTTATTTCTCAAATTCTATTCCATTGATTTATAAGTATCTTCTTATGTCACTGGCACATTATTGATTACTATCACATTGTAATAAGTTGTTTTTTTAAGATTGTCTTGGCTACTCTGGGTCCCTTGCATTTTCATATGAATTTTAGGATCATCTTGCCAATTTCTGCAAAAAAGCCAGATGGGACTTTGATACGGAGTGCATTGAATCTGTAAATCAGTTTGGGGAATTTTGTCATCTAAACAATGTTAAGTCTCCTAATCCATGAACATGGGATGTTTTCCCATTTATTTATTTATTTATTCATTCATTCATCCATTTATTTATTTTATAAATTTATTTATTTATTTATTTTTGGCTGCGTTGGGTCTTTGTTGCTGTGTGCAGGCTTTCTCTAGCTGTGGAGAGCAGGGGTTATTCTTTGTTGCGGTGTGCGAGCTTCTCATTGCGGTGGCTTCTCTTGTTGTGGAGCACACACAGGCTCCAGGGCATGCAGGCTTCAGTAGTGGTGGCTTGCGGGCTCTAGAGCGCAGGCTCAGTAGTTGTGGCACACAGGCTCAGTTGCTCTGTGGCATGTGAGATCTTCCTGGACCAGGGCTCGAACCTGTATCCCCTGCACTGGCAGGCAGATTCTTAACCACTGCGCCACCAGGAAAGTCCTCCGTTTATTTAGATCTTCTTTAATTTCTTCAATTTTGTTTTCAGCGTATGATTTATACTTCTTGTTAAGTTTATCCCTAATTTTTTTTTATTGTTTTTAATGATATAATTGTAATTGCTTTCTTAATTTCATTTTTAGATTGCTCGTTGCTTGTGTGTACAACTGATTTTTGTATATTAATCTTGCCCTGCAACCTGGCTGAATGTATTTTATTAGTTCTAATAGTTTATAAATATATTCCTCATGATTTTCTATATACAATATCATGCCATCTGCAAAGAGAGAGTTTTACTTTTTCTTTCCCGTCTTGCTGCCTTTATCTTCTTGCCTAATTTCTAGGGCAAGAGCAGACTTCCTTGTTTGTTCCTGATCTTAAGGAGAAGTTATTTCAGTCTTTCTCTGCTAAATGTGTTAGCTGTGGGTTTTTCCAGATGCTCCATATAGGATTGAGAAAGTTCTCTTTTATTCCTAGTTCGTGTTTTTAATCATGAAAGGGCATTGAACATTAATTGATTTTTAAATGTTTATCCAGCCTTGAATTCCTGAGATAAATTCCTGAGATATACACTTAATCATGGTGTATAATCTGCTTTATTTTATCTTTTTGTATGTTTTATATTTATTTATTTATTTTTAGCTGCGTTGGGTCTTCGTTGCTGCGCGTAGGCTTTCTCTAGTTGCGGCGGGTGGAGGCTACTCTTTGTTGCGGTGCACAGGCTTCTTGTTGCAGTGGCTTCTCTTTGTTGTGGAGCACGGGCTCTAGGCACGCGGGCTTCAATAGTTGTGGCTCTGAGGCTCTAGAGCACAGGCTCAGTAGTTGTGGCGCAGGGGCTTAGTTGCTCCGTGGCATGTGCGATCTTCCTGGACCAGGGCTCGAACCTGTGTCCACTGGCAGGCAGATTCTTAACCACTGCGCCACCAGGGAAGTCCCTGTGTGTTTTAAATAGACTTTATTTTTTAGGTTTTAGTTTTAGGTTCACAGCAAAGTTGCACAGAACCTACAGAGTTCCTGTAAACTCACTGATCCTGCTCATGCACAGCCTCCTCCACTATGAACATCCTGAACCAGAGTGATAAATTTGTTACAATCAATGAACCTACACTGACACATCATTATCCCCCAAAGTATGTAGTTTACACTAGGGTTTACTCTTGGTGTACATTCAATGGGTTTTGACAAATGTATAATGACAAGTATTCAGCATTGTAGTATCATACAGAATAGTTTCACTGTCCTAAAAATCCTCTGTGCTCTGTGTATTCATTTATCCCTCCCCCTTAACCACTGACAACCACGGATCTTTTTAGTGCCTCCAGAGTTTTCCCTTTTCATGTCATGTAGTTGGAATCATACAGTATGAAGCCTTTCCAGATTGACTCCTGTCACTTAGTAATATGCATTTAAGGTTCCTCCATGTCTGTTTATGGCTTGATAGCTCATTTCCTTTGAGTGCTGAATAATATTCCATTTTCTGGGTGTGCCACAGTTTATTTATCCATTCACCTACTGAAGGACATTTTCGATACTTCCAAGTTTTGGTAAGTATGAATAGAGCTGCTAAAAACATTCATATGCAGGTTTTTGTGTGGACATAAATTCTCAGAGCTTTGGGTAAATACCAAGGAGCATGATTGCTAGATTGTATGGTAAGAGTGTGTTTAGTTTTGTAAGAAATTGCCAGCCTGCCTTCCAAAGTGGTCGAACCATTTTGCATTATCACCAGCAATGTATGAGAGTTCCTGTTGTTCCGCATCCTCACAAGCAGTTGTTGTTGTTCTGGATTTTGGCCATTCTAAGCAGTATGTAGTGGTATCTCCTATTTGCATTTCCCTTATAACATATGGTGTGGTGCATTTCTTCATATGCTTATATGCCATCTGTATATCTTCTTTGGGGAGGTGTTTGTTAAGGTCTTTGGCCCCTTTTTTTTTTTAATTAATAGATTTATTTATTTTTGCTGTGTTGGGTCTTCATTTCTATGCGAGGGCTTTCTCTAGTTGTGTCAAGCGGGGGCCACTCTTCATTGGGGTGCGCGGGCCTCTCGCTATTGCGGCCTCTCTTGTTACGGAACACAGGCTCCAGACGCGCAGGCTCGGTAGTTGTGGCTCACTGGCCTAGTTGCTCCGCGGCATGTGGGATCCTCCCAGACCAGGGCTCGAACCCGTGTCCCCTGCATTAGCAGGCAGATTCTCATCTACTGTGCCACCAGGGAAGCCCTGGCCCATTTTTTAATCAGATTGTTTTTGTTTTCTTATTGTTGAGTTTTAATCAATCTTTGTATATTTTGGATAAATTCTTTATTAGACATGTCTTTTGCAAATATTTCCCCTAATCTGTAGCTTGTCTTCTCATTCTCTTGATGCTTTATTTTTATTTTATTTTACTTTTTTTTTTTTTTTTGCGCGGTACGTGGGCCTCTCCCGTTGCGGAGCACAGGCTCCGGACGCGCAGGCTCAGCGGCCATGGCTCACGGTCCTAGCCGCTCCGCGGCATGTGGGATCTTCCCGGACCGGGGCACGAACCCGTGTCCCCTGCATCGGCAGTCGGACTCTCAACCACTGCGCCACCAGGGAAGCCCTACTATTTTTTTTTAAATTTATTTATTTTTGGCTGCATTGGGTGTTCGTTGCTGTGCACAGTCTTCTCATTGTGGGCCATGGCTCACGGGCCTAGCCGCTCCGCGGCATGTGGGATCTTCCCGGACCGGGGCACGAACCCGTGTCCCCTGCATCGGCAGTTGGACTCTCAACCACTGCGCCACCAGGGAAGCCCTACTATTTTTTTTTTAATTTATTTATTTTTGGCTGCATTGGGTGTTCATTGCTGTGCACAGTCTTCTCATTGTGGTGGCTTCTCTTATTGGGGAGCACGGGCTCTGGCACGCGGGCTTCAGTAGTTGTGGCTCACGGGCCCTAGAGCGCAGGCTCAGCAGTTGTGGCGCACAGGCTTAGTTGCTCCACGGCCTGTGGGATCTTCCTGGACCAGGGCTCAAACCCGTGTCCCCTGCATTGGCAGGCGGATTCTTAACCACTGCGCCACCAAGGAAGCCTGATGCTTTATTTTTAAAAGAATTTTATTGAGGTATAATTTACATGCTATGAAATTCTCCCGTTTAGAGCACAATATATAGTTCATTGAGTTTTAGTAAATTTATACAATTGTGCAACCATCACCATAGTCCAGTTTTAGAACAGTTCTATCACCCCATAAAATTCCCTAAACAACCTGTTGTTTGGTTTTGCTTATTTTGGGGCTTTATACATATGGTGAAGTTTAAATGGACTTTAAAGTGCTTTGGGGAATTCCCTGGTGGTCCAGTGGTTAGGACTTTGCACTTCCACTGCTGGGGACCCGGGTTCGATCCCTGGTCTGGGAACGAAGATCCTGCATGCTGTGCAGCATGGCCAATAAATAAATAAATAAATAAATAAATAGCAGGAAATAAATAAATAAATAAAGTACTTTGCATTCTATAAAGAAAGGTATAAATAGAGAATGCAGTAACTTAATAAATTTGGTTCCTGTTTCTAATTTTATTTTATTTTATTTTATTTTTTATTTATATTTTTTTTTTGCAGTACGCGGGCCTCTCACTGTTGTGGCCTCTCCCGTTTGCGGAGCACAAGCTCCGGACGTGCAGGCTCAGCGGCCATGGCTCACGGGCCCAGCCGCTCCGCGGCATGTGGGATCTTCCCGGACCGGGGCACGATCCCGTGTCCCTTGCATTGGCAGGCGGACTCTCAACCACTGCACCACCAGGGAAGCCCCTAATTTTAAAATATAAAGAGTTGAGATGAATTTGTTTTATTTGTCAACATTTTAATGAGTCTGTGAGGGAACACATGATAAGAGTTTATACAGAATCTTTATACTTTAGAGAGGATAGTTGACCCATTTATTCAGGCTCCTCAAACCAAAGGAAACATTCAATTAGGTTTAATATAAAAGTCTTCTCATCTAACTTTTTATGGTGTCCACGATAGCTTCAAAGATATTTGCGTGGGGCTTCCCTGGTGGCGCAGTGGTTGAGAGTCCGCCTGCCGATGCAGGGGACACGGGTTCGTGCCCCGGTCCGGGAAGATCCCACATGCCGCGGAGTGGCTGGGCCCGTGAGCCATGGCCACTGAGCCTGCGCATCCGGAGCCTGTGCTCCGCAAAGGGAGAGGCCACAACAGTGAGAGGCCCGCATACTGCAAAAAAAAAAAAAAAAAAAAAAAAGGAGCCTGTAATCTTAGAAGAAAATTGAAAAAAGACATTTGAAAAGTCATGATTTTGAATGATCCCAGAGATAATTTTTCTGATGCCTTAGTTATGACGCAACAGTGCTAGTGACGAAAGTAGCACCAGCTAATTTGTATGTTGTGTCACTTGAGTTCCTAACTTGAATTAGAGTAATGAAAGTTATTACATGGTTTGTGGGGTCTCTGCATTTCATGTAAGTATCTAATGAGGATCCATTCTTCCTCAAAACTAGAAATGCAGCTTCTTTCCTTAGAAGCTTTATTTTTTGGTTGTAGATGTGAAAGAGACATGAAGATCCCTTATCCTGTACACTCAATTAATGCTCTAGTAATTGATGATTCTTTCCCTCAGTGTTGCTATATAGGGGATATCTTGGATTGCTCAAGTTATTATAAAATTAATTTTTAAGAAAATAATGCCATTAATTTAGTGGGGGAAGATTTGAGAGGTGATGCCTTTTGAAAGTGCATAAATAAGAATAGGGTATTGAACCCCCAGAGAGAGAGAGAGAAAATTATTGATGGGGTAAGTTGCTGGCATTTCTTTCTTAGAATGCCTGAAGTTGTGACTCCATAGTCTTCATTTAGTGGCTTAATTCTGAGTTTTATTGCCCTCTTGCCCTTCTGGTCAAAAGTTCTGTATCTAATACTAACTTTATGCCCATTTCCTTTCATTTAGTTCTCTTTCACTGAATGTAAATGCCATTATTAAGCTTCCTATGATACTTAGGTCTTGGGGGTGGGGCGGGGGTGACTGAGGATTGTCGAAGTGAATATGTTTAAAAAAATCAAAACCTGGAATTGTATAATGTTTTAGGTAAACATTTTAAATTTTACTAAAATCTACTCTGGTGTCTTTGGATAATGATGAAAAATTTAATATTAAAGTCATGTGTTTAATAACTAACATAATAAACTATGCGATAAATACTTTTAGCAAAAATTATTAAATTATGACAGATTGACGACTGTTTTATCTTTAAGACAATAATCAAGTCACCCCTTTTTTTCTGTTTGTTACATTGTCAGTTTTGTAACACAACTGGAACACTTTACCCCCAAGTAAACTTCATGGGTGAGTAATATTAATGTCTGATGCTAGCATACTTCAATTATAAAGCTTAATATAGTCTCCAAGAGGAAAAATAATTTAAAATTGAAGATTTATTTTGTACACAATTTTTTCCTCAGGTGACTCATTTTCTTATTTTGTTTCTCAGGGTTTAGGTTTTAAAAACAAATCATTTTATTGTATCTTTCTTATTGAACTTTATTCTTTAAAAATAGTCCCTAAAATGCTTTCCTGAAAGAGGAGATAATTTTACAGTCTGAAAGTCCTTTTATGTTTTGTCTGTATTTGTCTATATAAAGACAATTCCTAATTCTTTTCTGCAGAGATGTGTATAGAGTCAAACTTTTGGAAGATTTATCCCCTCACCCTCATAAAAGTTCACTTAGTAGTATGGAACATCTTATTCCCTACTCTTTCTTCTGGAGCTTTTATGACAAATAGAGGGTTAGCAGAAAGGAATCATGACAAAATGAGAAACCCTGAGAAGTGCATTTGGAAGCTAATATATAATTAAACTGAATGAAATGACCAAAGAGTGTTTATTTATTTACCTGTTGAAAAACTGCATACCATGAGAAAAGTTAAGGCAAAATAATGTTTTATGGAAAACTCTACCAAAGTAATAGGTCTATTCTGTAGCCTTTTAAATAGTTTATTTATTTTTATTTTTTATTTTTTTGCGGTACGCGGGCCTCTCACTGTTGTGGCCTCTCCCGTTGCGGAGCACAGGCTCCGGTCGCGCAGGCTCAGTGGCCATGGCTCACGGGCCCAGCCGCTCCGCGGCATGTGGGATCCTCCCGGACCGGGGCACGAACCCGTGTCTCCTGCATCGGCAGGCGGACTCTCAACCACTGCGCCACCAGGGAAGCCCCCTTTTAAATAGTTTAAAAAGCTGTGATTTCAATTAAGTAGTTGAGTGAATATCCAGATTTAAGATGTCAAAAATAATTTTCTGATTCTAAATATAGGACTCTGCAACATTTTTTGTTTTTTTTTTTTTTGGTACGCGGGCCTCTCACTGTTGTGGCCTCTCCCGTTTCGGAGCACAGGCTCCGGGCGCGCAGGCTCAGCGGCCATGGCTCATGGGCCTAGCCACTCCGCGGCATGTGGGATCTTCCCGGACTGGGGCACGAACCCGTGTCCCCTGCATCGGCAGGCAGACTCTCAACCACTGCGCCACCAGGGAAGCCCTGCAACATTTTTATTGATAACTTGGACAGTAACCTATAAGGCTTATCAAATTTTCAAATCAGTAGGAGCTAGAGGGCTCTCCTGGTGGCGCAGTGTTTAAGAATCCGCCTGCCAATGCAGGGGACATGGGTTCAAACCCTGTTCCGGGAAGATCCCACATGCCTTGGTGCAACTAAGCCCGTGTGCCACGACTACTGAGCCTGCGCTCTGGAGCCTGTGAGCCACAACTACTGAAGCCCCTACTCCTAGAGCCTGTGCTCGGCAACAAGTGAAGCTACCGCAGTGAGAAGCCAGTGCACTGCAAGGAAGAGTAGCCCCTGCTCGCCACAACTAGGGAAAGTCCACACAGCAATGAAGACCCAAAGCAACCATAAATAAATAAATAAATAAATTTATTAAAAAAAAAAAATAAGAGCCCGGAAAGATGGCCAGCATAGTAGATTACAGGTATTCAGAGAGAGTGCTATGAGAATGATGGGCAGAAATCGACAAGCAGAAATTTAGTATGACTAAGTGTAAAGGTGTGAATTTAGAGTCACCTTTAGGTTAGCGGATGTATTTATTGAAGACCTGTGTACTAGGCTTTGAGCCCTGACAGCATAGTGGGAACAAAATTAATATGACCTTAAGAAGGGAAGGCAGACTTTAAACAAATCTCCTGAGATAATCTACCTAAATTAACTTTCTGCTACTTATTGGCCATGTGATTTCAGGCAAGTTGCTTTAGCTCTTTGTGTCTCAGTTTCCTCTTCTATAAAGCAGGGATTATGATGGTACTTATCTCAGCCTCTTGTAAGAATTGAATGAGATAATATATGTAAAATGCTTAGTAGAGTGCCTTGCCCATAGTAAACACACAATAAATATGAGCTGTGTTTATTGTTATCTATTAGCCCTTAGCATCTTTGTTTTATGGAGGAAAACAGAGTGGTTATGATACCTAGTCTCATTTGTGAGGCTAAGGAAGTTTCCCTGACACAATCCCTACTTTGAAGAAGCTTGTACTTGAATCTTTATAAACCAATTATAGTTGAACTATATATACAGATAGGTCCAGGATACTTACAGCAGGAAGATATAGGTGGGATACCCAGGGCCTCACTTTATACGATTCCAAGGGGACAGTTCTTATAGCATTATATTGTGAATGGTAGCCTGTGTAGTTATACAGTGCATTTTTTGTAGTACGCCTAAGTAGGAAAGTGACATCTGAGTTAAATTTTGATGGTGAAAGGTCAAGGGATGATGGGGAAGGATAGCACAGAGAGAATTTCATGTACAAAGTCATGGGGACATGAAAGACCATGGTACGTTTGGAGACCTGGAATTAGTTCATTATAATTAGAGTGAAAGATGAGATGGATGAGAGAATGATTACTAGGAGATGAGATTAAGAAGGACTTTGTTTGTATTGTAATACCTTCAGATTTTATTTGAATCTAAGAAGCTACTGAATGAGTTAAACCGATGATTAAAATGATCAGATTTCTTTTTATAAGGTGCATAGGCAGTGCTGAGGAGAATGGTTTGCAGTAAGAACAGAAACTAGGAGAAGGCAACTGTAGTACTAGGTCAATGCTACTCCTAGTGTGGACTACAAACTTTATTACAAGCCAGCAGTGATGAAAATACCTTTCTCCTTACTTACTTGAGGCTCATTTCTAGACATTCAGAAACTTCTATGGCAGTTTGACATAGATCATGGTTTATAACCTTTGCTGGACTTTCAGTGTTCTACAGCCTTATACTTGTCTCAAGTCAGTTTTTTTCTCCACTTCCCACAGCAGCTATTTCACATCTCTTTCACTCTCCTTAAGTTCCTACTCCACTTCTTCCTCACTTTCCACAGATGACTTCATCCTCTGTTTCACAGAAAACATAAAGCCAAAGGATGGAGGAACTGGATAACTTCCTGCTGCACCCACAGACAAATGTGTGTCAACATTATTCAGCTTTCCTTCATTTTCCTGTCTCTGGATCCTGTTCTCTTCCAGTTTTTCCAGGGTCTTTGTTCCATGTATTATCTTCTCTCAGATTTTAGTCGTTGTCTCTCTATAGTACCTCTTCCCATAGCCTATGAACTTGCCCAAGGCTCACCCCTAAATTCAGTCTTTATCATCCTCTAGATTACCAATCTAACCTTTCTTTCCCTTCACAGCAAGCTCCTCAAAAGATTGGTCTTCAGTTGTTGTCTCTACTTCTTCACTTCTCATTTACTCCCAATCCACTGTATGTATCTTTCTTACACTTAGCATACAGCTCTAACTGCTCTGACGAATGAATGACCAGTGACCTATTATTAACTAGCAGCTAGGTACCAAACCCAGTGAGCACATTTCAGTCCTTATGATTTATGTTGCATATCAATAGTTTGCTCCTTTTTTCTGTTGAATAGTATTGCATTGTATTTATACATCACAGTTTTTTATCCACTCACATGTTAATGGACATTTGGGTTTCCAGTTTTTGCCTATTACAAATGAAACCACAGTGAACATTCATATGCAGATCTTTGTGTGGATGTATACTTTCATTTCTCTTCAGTAAATACCTAGGAGAAAATACTGGGTCAAATGATAAGTATGTTTAACTTTGTAAGAAACGCCAAAGTATTTTCCAAAGTGATTGCAATTTTGCATTCCCACAAGCAATATGAGAGTTCCAGTTGCTCCACGTGCTTGTGAGCATTTGGTATTATCCATCACCGCCTTTCCGCCCCCCCAGTTATAGCCATTTGAGTAGGTATGTAGTGCTGTCTCATTGTGGTTTTGCATTTCCCCTAATAGCTAATGATACAGAGCATTTATCTTTTCATGTGCCTATTTGCTGTCTCTTTATCCTTTTTGGTTAAGTATTTGTTCAAGCCTTTGCCCATTTTTAAATTGGGTTGTTTGTTTTCTTAATAATGGGTTTTGAACAGTCTTTATATCTTCTGGATAGACATCTTCTTCAAATAGGCAATTTACAAATATTTTCTCCTGTTTTGTAGTTCTTTTAAAAAAAATTCTCTCAACAGTGTCTTGTGCTACAAACATTCTAATTTTGATGAAGTCCAGTTGATCATTTTTTTCTTTTATGGATCATGCTTTTGGTGCTATATTTAGAAACTCTTTGCCTGTGAGGTCATGAAGATTTCTCCTGTTTTCTTCTAAAAGTTGTATAGTTTTATGGTTTATGTTGAGATCCATGTTTGAGTTAATTTTATATAAGGTGTAATGTTTAGGCTGAGCTTCCTTTTTTTAGCGTATGGATGTCTAGTTTTGCCAGCATCATATGTTGAAAAGCCTATCTTTTCTCCATTGATTTGATTTCGCACCTTTCCCCAAAATCAATTTGCCATATTTGTGTATCCCTTATTTCTTCTGTAACCTGTAGATTATTTAGAAGTGTGTTTTTACTTTTCAAAACTGGTACTTATTTTCAAGTTACTACCTTGTAACATTTTGTTGTGATTTAAATGGGTGGTCTACATAATACTATTTTCTTTGAATTTGTCAAGATTTACCTTATGGCCTAGTATATGATCACTTTTTATAAGTATTCTTTTGTGTTTGAAACTTATGTTTGTTCTGCAGTTATTTATTGTAGTGTTTTGTGTATGTTCACTAGATGAAGTTTGCTAGTTGTGTTATTTAAATATATATACTTTATATAATTATTTATGTAAGCAAATATATTTTATATGCATAACCTTTCAATTGATGAACATATTGTTAAAATTTCTTACTCTGGCAAATTTGTATTATTTCTCCTCTTAGTTCTCTCAGTATTTGCTTTTATATATTTTGAAGCTCATATTACATGCAGGTTTAGAATTTGTATGTTTCTGTTATGTTGAGCCTTCTGAATATGTACTCACTTTTATCTCTAAAAACTCTTTTTCCATGGTTTATCTTTCGGTAATGCAGCTGCTACTTTTTCTTAAAAAAATTTTTTAATTGTTATTTACATGTAACAGAATATACAGATCTTAAGTATGCAGTTTGATGAGTTTTGACAATAGTAAGCACCACCCCAATCAACATACAGAACATTTCATCACCAAGAAGTTCACCCTAGTGAATTCCACCATGTACTGTCATTGTCCTGCCCTAGGCAGCCACTTTTTTTGTTTCCATCCTCTTTGATTAATTTTACTTGTTCTCAGATCTTATGTAGGTGGAGTCATACAATATATATTCTTTTGTGCCAGTCTTGTTTTATCTGCATGTTTTTGTAGTTCATTTATGTTTCTTGCTTGACCCCAAAGTCATAAAAATATTCTTTTCTTTCTAGGATTTTATTGTTTTAGTTTTTATGTTTAGGTCACTTTTCTATCTCAATTTAAATTAATTAATTAATTATTTATGTATGTATGTATCTCAGTTCCCTGACCAGGGATCAAACCTGTGCCCTTGGCAGTGAAAGCGCAGAGCCCTAACCACTGGACTGCCAGGGAAATCCCTATCTCAATTTAATTTTTGTGTATGGAGTAAGATAAAGGTTTGAAAGTTGTTGTTGTTGTTGTTATTGCGTTTTAATACTGATGACCTGTTCTTACAACACCTGTTGTTGAAAATGCTTTCCTTTTCTTGTTGAATTGCCTTGCTCTGCTGTGGAAAAATCAATCGATTGTGTAAGTATAGTCTGATCTGGACTTTAATTCTGTTTCATTGGTCTTTTTCTCTATTCTTATGTTAATGCTGTACTGTCTTGATTATTGTAGCTTTAGAGCAGGATTTCTCAACCTCAACACTATTGACATTTTGGACCTCATACTTATTTGTTGTGGGAGGCTATCCCATGTATTATAGGATGTTTCGCAGCACCCCTAGCCTCTATCCACTTTATGCTAGTAGCATCCTCCCAGTTGTGACAACCAAAAATGTCTCCAGACGTTGTTAAATGTCTCCCAGGGGACAAATCACCCATAATTGAGAACCACTTCTTTAAAGTAACTCTTTTTTTTTTTTTTTTTTTTATTTATTTATTTATTTTTGGCTGTGTTGGGTTTTTGTTTCTGTGCGAGGGCTTTCTCTAGTTGCGGCTAGCGGGGGCCACTCGCAGGCTCAGTAGTTGTGGCCCACGGGCCCAGTTGCTCCGCGGCATATGGGATCTTCCCAGACCAGGGCTCGAACCCGTGTCCCCTGCATTGGCAGGCAGAGTCTCAACCACTGTGCCACCAGGGAAGCCCTAAAGTAACTCTTGAAAGCAGATAATGAAAGCCCTTCAAATTTCATGTTCTCATTCAGGATTATTTTGGCTATTCTAAAACTTTACTTTTCCATATCAATATAGAATTAACTTGTCAATTTCTATTTTTAAAATATGTTGAGATTTTGATTAGGGTGATGTAAAATATATAGATTAAATATGAAAGAATTGACATCTTAACAAAACTGAGTCTTCTAATCCATGAACATGGTATATCTCTCCACTTATTTTTGTCTTTAATTACTTTTGTCAGTAGTTTGGAGTTTTCATTATAGAGATCTTGTACACATTTTGTTAAATTTACCCCTAACTATTTAATGTTTTTCATTGCTATTGGAAATGATACTTGAATTTTTAATTTCACTGCCTAACATCATTGACTAATTGTAGACCCTCCTGCCCCACCACAACTTTACACTCAAGGCACCATGGCACTTGAGTGGCATCTCTTTCAGCAGTCGTATTGCTCTATCCTACTGCGAAGGCCCCATGAGAAAGAATTGGCAGAAAAGGTACAAACCTTGGGTCTAGAGATCCTCAAGTTTCTAGTGAATCAAACCAGCCTATTTTCAGCCAGTAAAAGTTTGCTGCTAAAATGTTTCTGTTGTTTTTCTCCTTACCCATCTTAGTGGCCAGTTTTCTCCTTCTACTGTGTCTTGGAATGAAAGGGGCTTTGGATGTTTTCTCATTCCTTTCTGGAATTTAGTTCATTTCCATTTCTTTGAATTCTCAACTTTCATGTATATAATCAACCAACCAAAAAACTCTGATATTGTTGCTTTTACCCAACCTCTTTTCTTTGTTAGAAGAAGTATCTCGTTAACTTTTATACCCTAACTGGAAATGGTTAACTCACTACCAGTTCTCTTTGTTTAGTGTTTTGGTATATCTTTTAGCTTTTCTTTTATTATCCGTTTACTTTCAACACTTCTGTGTCCTATATTTTATACATCGCTGGTAAACAATACATACTTAAATTTTTTATCTTTAAGTTTCATACCCTATTTCTGTTCTTTCAGTTGCCCTAGAAATTTTAACATGCATATTTAAAGTCCATAGGTAATATATATTGTCTGTTTTCAAATCTGCCTGGTCAATTTTAGTAGTCTCCTATTCTTGTATAATACTTTTCTCCCTATTTTATTGCTTCAAGCATATTAAAAATCCTTATTTCATATTATACATCTGATAATTGTATTATCTGTAGTCTTTGTTGGTCTAATTCTATAGTTTACTATTAGTTGGCTCTGACTCATAGGTGCTTGTTCCTTCCTGTGATTTTTTTAAACTGCGAGCTCATGGCCTTTGGAACTTGTAATTTTTTGAGGCTAGAAATCAGATTATTTTTTTCAGAGATTAAGCAAATTTTTCACTTTAGTTTTTCAGGCCACACAACTACTTTGAATTCTAGCCCCACAGTGGTGCAGACTGTGGTTAAGAATTATAGTGGAGATATATTTTGGTTTAACTGTTCTACCATGAGCCAAAGCCAGTAAAGATTTTTATTCCCATCATCTCCCTCTGCAGAATGAGTTTTTTCCTGTTTCACCTACTAAGGATACAACCTTTTGGGGAGTCTTGGCATATTTATAAACGTGTTGTTAATCCAGTCTGTCTCCATGGTAGGACCTGAGGTAGCCTCCTGTCATCTCAGCAAGTAGCCCATTAAAACCTAGACTTTTGTCCCCCAAGGATTGGCCAGTAACTCCAGGGAAAACTTTGGCTATAGTGTTCCTCACTCTTGTGAATTTATGCTTTCTTCTTGTTTCTGCCCTCAGGAATTCCTTTGCTTCCCCCTCAAGCTTAGCCATATATTTTATACAGCATTTTCAGGTACATTTTTCAACCTAATTTCCTTTTGCCTATACTCGATGTATCTTTGTGTGTTACCTCTAGATGTTTTTGAAGGGTGACAAGGTATAATATAGAGGAAAAATAAAGTCCACATTCAGGCCTGTCTCCAAACTTGGGATGTTCTTCCCTCGTTTCCATTGTGATAAAAGTATTCTACTCTTACACTCACTTCAGATGTTCTTCTCTCTAGGTATTCTCTCCTTCTGGCTTAAGTCCCACCCCGATCTATTCCCCAAGATAGAATGAAATAATCCCTCACATTTGTTTCCATACTGCTTTATATACATGTCTTTCTTAAAGAGGAGATATCCCTGTAGACACAAAGATACAGACTGGATTTTATTTATTTCTATGTCCCTTGCATGTAATACATAATTACTAAAGTTTGTTGGATTGAGTTCTCAAAACCTTTAAAACAAATCTTGAAATTCTAAGCTTTTAGCTAGGACTGTTATGACTTAATTTGGTGTTTCTTTTTAGAAAATAACTTGTAAAGCAACTAAAGTTTATTCAGCATATTGAAAATAAAATAATTTTATGTGGTGTTTGGTAAATTGCTTGGCTGGTCATATTTAAGGAGAGGTTAAGTATGATTAAAATGTTATCTAGGGCTTCTCTGGTGGCGCAGTGGTTGAGAGTCTGCCTGCCGATGCAGGGGACACGGGTTCGTGCCCCGGTCCGGGAAGATCCCACATGCCGCGGAGCGGCTAGGCCCGTGAGCCATGGCCGCAGTGGGAGGCCCGCGTACCGCAAAAAAAAAAAAAAAAAAATGTTATCTAAAAATCTCCAGAGGGGTTGGGGTGGTATGATATTGGAACAAATGGAGATTTAGGTCCCAATTCCAATTTACTTTAAAATGACAGAATATGTAGAATTTTCTTAGAAGCAGAACTTTGTGTCTGGAACATCAAAGGGAATTTTTGCCTTTGGGATACTATTTTGTTTTTAATTTATTTATTTTTGGCTGCGTTGGGACTTGTTGCTGTGTGCGGGCTTTCTGTAGTTGTGGCGAGCGGGAGCTACTCTTCGTTGCGGTGCGCGGGCTTCTCATTGCGGTGGCTTCTCTTGTTGCGGAGCACGGGCTCTAGGCACGCAGGCTCTAGAGCACAGGCTCAGTAGCTGTGGCGCACGGGCTTAGTTGCTTCGCGGCATGTAGGATCTTCCCGGACCAGGGCTCGAACCGATGTCCCCTGCATTGGCAGGCAGATTCTTAACCACTGCGCCACCAGGTGAAGCCCCTGGGATACTTTTTTTTTTTTTTTTTTTTTAATTTTAAAGGATGTTTCCTAGATGACCTTGATTACTTTGGGGGGTGATAGTGGACGGTATTGTTTCCTGTTGCCTGAATTTAGGTCTCTCTTTCTGTGGTGAATTACATAGTCATTTTGTGGCTGTTATATACTTGTCCTACAATAAGAAAAAATAATGGTGTCTATCTGAGAAGCTAATTTTGTGAACACATATCCCTTCTGCCTAGCATTCTTTCTCATAGTTGAAGATGTACAGATGAGGAAAAGAATTAAGTAGTGGTATGAAAAGAGATGGGAAGAATACCTGGTAGAGAGTAGAGAGTACAGACAGGTTGGCAAGAAGACCAACTAGAGCAGAGGTTGGGATGACTTAACAGTAGTGAAAGGCCCAGGTCAGAGAAGAAGGCAAGAGGAGGTGCCAGTACCAGAGGCTGGGGATGGACAGCAAGCTGGCTCGTGTTGCTCAAAGGAGCATGTCTCACATGTAAATGTTTTTCTCATATCCACTTTTCATTTTAACATCTCCACAATCAGGACGTTTCTTACAATCAGTTGTATCCCACAGCTTAATAAACAGTATGGGTGTTTTTCCTTTTTGGTGGTACATAAAATAATGGCACATTTACCATTGGTGGCATCTTAAGGTTAATGAAATATGGTGTAACTTTACCTTCCTCATAAGAGGGAGTATTGGCTGTATTAGCCTGTGAGTTTATATTATGTGATCTGGCAGACGAATCAATTTCTTAAAATGTTCAGAAATAGACCCAGCATTAAACTACTTCAGACAGCTGAGTCTTGATGTTATTCAAGTAGAAGCCTCTCCTCTCTAAGGTGATTTATGTGAAACTAGCAACAACTTTTTTTAAAAGGTCTGCCACTGAACAGGCTGTGTTTGCAATTGCCAGAAATTCTGAATCAAATGTAAGTAATCACTAGAAATGAAAGTAACGTTTCCTCATTTGCGTTAGTTATGGGGCTGTTTCCATGCAGCACCTACATATTACAGGCAAGAACAACTTGTATGGCAACTTCTTAGCAATGCTTAAACAACAGCATCTCTACAATTTGTGCCTCAGGTTCATCTCTGTTTTATCTTCTTGACTCTCTTTGGAATTTTGACGTAACTATCATGCTCACAGACTTGTCATGTTTGACAAAATTGGGCATTTGAGTGAAACTGCCTCAACTTAAAAACCATTCTTAGGTTCTCCTCTTTTGCTTTTACTGCTCTAAGGGCTCCCCAAATGTACAGCTTCCTTGGTTAAGAAATGTAGAATATTTTAGCTTACGTTTTGCCGACAGACTACCTTCTAGGCCTCCCATCCTCACTTCGTAACTTTCCTATTTTTTCCCCTTCCCTAGACTCTTATTTCTTCTTCTTTTTTAATCTTTCTTTCTTTCTTAGATATCTCCCATTTGTTTTGGAATGGGGTGGATAAAAATACAGACTAAAAAAATCAACAAAATCTATCTTTTAAAAACTTTTTCTAATGTAGCGATACAGCAAATTAAAACAAGTGAAGTGGAAAGTCCATTTTTGTTTTCTTCATATGTGTCATAAATGAAGTGAGTTGTTTGTTTTTTTAAAAAAAAATAAATTTATTTATTTATTTTTGGCTGCGTTGGGTCTTCGTTGCTGCGCACGGGCTTTCTCTCTAGTTGCGGAGAGCGGGGGCCACTCCTCGTTGCAGTGCGCAGGCCTCTCACTGCGGTGGCCTCTCTTGTTGCGGAGCACGGGCTCTAGGTGCGTGGGCTCAGTAGATGTGGCTCGCGGGCTCCAGAGCACAGGCTCAGTAGTTGTGGCGCGCAGGCTTAGTTGCTCCACGGCATGTGGGATCTTCCCGGACCAGGGCTCGAACCCGTGTCCCCTGCGTTGGCAGGCGGACTCTTAACCCCTGTGCCACCAGGGAAGTCCCAAAGTGAGTTGTTTTGAGGAAAGGAGAATTTTGTTTTGCTGACATTTGTGGTTGTTACAGTGTTTGGAGGCGAAAAAGGATTGTGAGCCTTTTCAGGTTATTTCTAATTTACAGACTGGGTTTTTAAAGGAAATGATAATGATAATTTAAAATTTGAATATTTTTAAAGTTAGTATGATTAGCTTAAATAATAAGAGAGAGCTATATTCTTTTCTAACAGAAAAGGTGCTTTTCTCCGGGTATTTTGCCTGAGAATGGAGAAGGTGTTTCATTTTTGTGCATCTATGTGTATGTGTTTTAAGTTGAAAGTTAATTATGTGAACAAAATACAGAGAACCTGTGGTTTATAAAACAACGGAAGGAAAGAACTAGGGATTGAGAGGGTTAGCAATTATCGGTACATGCATTTTATTCAAATATCTGTCCTCTGTCTTACCAGATAAGAATCCAAAGTGATGATTGGACTTACCTCACCATTGGCATATTTTACTCTCTCCCTATTTCTCCTGCCTCTGAACTAACAATGTAGCATGAAAGACTGAGATTTATAATCAGAGGTATACATAAAATTATACTAATCTAATACTGTGTGTCATGTCAGCTCTTTTTCTATTATTGTTTTCTCTTCTTGGTGCTTTCTTTTGTTAGTACCTATGCCCCCTTTCCTTCCTTTTCCTATTCTTGTCTTTCTTTGCATTGTACTTTTCTTTCTTATACTAGATACAAACCTCCTTTCCCTTCCTTCCCCTGTTTGCCAGCCCTTGGGGACAAAAGTCATTCTGGAGAATTGTCTTGGGATACTTAAATTATAACTGCTTCTAAGCCTATTAGGCATCTGGCACTGTAAATTAATCTAAAACATTAATCTAGAGATTAAAATCAGGCATCTTGATCAATTTGACGCAGAGAATACTGTTACATTAAACCTTGCGTTAGTATGGAGGGAAGTAATAAGATAATGTTTGGAAACTTCAGCTTCTTCTTGTCAGTGATGTGTTATTATTCATTCATACCAGAGATGATAAATGAATTCTAAATTTTCATGTTTTATAACATTAACCTTACATTATGTTACTGACATAGTTCTCTTTCTGTAAGCTTTGAAACAAGATTAATTCTTTTTAACAAATAGAGTCACAGAAAATTCCAGTCTTTCTCAAGCATCTTATAATTTGGATTTATGGAACAGAATTCTTACAAGGCTGTTCTACCTTAAAGTATACGTTTGTTATTTAAACACTGAAAAGAATAAGCAAATAAAGTTGCATTGAATGAAGCTTATTAACACTTCTCTTCATTCAGTCAGCTAAAATTATGAAAGGACTACTTCAATCCAAGAAGTACTGTGCTTTTTTTTCGTCCTAGAAAGCATATGTAATTATTTTTGGTAAAGGTAGCTGAATGGGAGTTTAGATCATTGCATATCCAACAGGAGAAAGTTAAAATTTACTTACTAGAAGATTTCCTGAAATAACATGCCTTTTTTTTTCAAGCATTGAAAAGCATCTCCTTTGATTATATTGTAAAATAAATCATGTTACCATTTTAAAAATTAATAGGCTTTATTTTTTAGAGTATTTTTAGGTTCACAGCAAAATTAAGTGGGAAGTACAGAGTTCCCAGCTATCCCTTTCAAGTCCTCTACCCCCCTCATCCCCCATCCAAACCTCCTCCCCCCATCAAGATCCCACGCAAGTGTGGTACATTTGTTACAATTGATAAACCAATTTGGACACTTTATTATCACTGAAAATCCATAGTTTACATTAGGGTTCACTCTTTGTGTTGTACATGCTATGGTTTTTGGCCAATATATAATGACATATCCAACCTTAAAGTATCATACAGAATAGTTTCATTGCCCTAAAAATCTTCTGTGCCCCACATATTCATCCTTCCCTCTCCCCCAACCTGTGGCAATAACTGATCTTTGTACTCTGTCCATAGTTTTGCCTTTTCCAGAATGCTATATAGTTGGAATCATGTAATGTGTAGCCTTTTCAAATTGGCTTCTTTCACCTAGTGATATGCATGTAAGGTTCCTTATCTTTTTGTGGCTTGATAGCTCATTTCTTTTGAGTGCTGAATAATATTCCATTGTCTAGATATACCACAGTTTTATCTATTCACCTATTTAAGGACATATTGGTTGCGTCTAAGTTTTGGTGATTATGAATAAAGCTGCTCTAAACATTCATATGCAAGATTTTGTGTAGACATAAGTTTTCATCTCATTTGGGTAAATACCAAGGAGTACAGTTGCTGGATTTGTATGATCACGTTACCATTTGAAAAAAAAGAAATTATATAGAAGAAACCAAAAACCTGCAAAATCTTCCTCTTGGTAGCAAAGTTAAACCTCGTTCAGGAAATTGTTGAAGACTTTTTAGGGGTCATTCCAGCTGCAGCGTTAGTAAATGTTATCACTGTTGTTACCTCCTTATAGCAGCATTACTGCAGTGTTCTCCTAGTTGGGCTCCTTTTGCCAGTTTCACCCTCTTTCCGTGTTATTTTGTACTCATTTGCAGGCTTACTGGAAGATTAAATGAGATGATATGTGTAATGTGCCTAAGTACAGTGCCAGACTCAGAGTAGTCATTAAGTATTTGGTTTGTAGCACCCTCTCTATCTCATTCTTTCAGTTGTTTGTTTAAAAAGTTTATTCAAAACCCTAGCATGGCATTAAAGGACCCTTAAAAACCAACCTCAGCCTCTCACCCTAGATTTATTGTACTGTTACGGATTCTTTTCTTGTCATCTCTTATTTTGGTTTACTTTTAAAAATACATAAAATTTACCATCTTGGCCATTTTTTAATAGTACAGTAATATTAACTATATGCACATTGTTATGTAACAGATATATATCTTGAACTCTTCATCTTGCAAAACGGAACCTCTATACCCATTAAACAACAATCCCTCCCTCACGCAGCACCTGGTAACCATATTCTACTTTCTCTCTATGAATCTGACTACTTTAGATGCCTTATATAAGTGGAATTATGCAGTATTTGTCTTTGTGACTGGCTTATTTCACTTAGCGTAGTGTCCTCAATATTCATTCATATTGTGGCATATGACAGGGTTTCCTTCTTTTTTAAGGCTGAATAATATTCCATTTTATGTACAGTTGACTCTTGAACAACATGGGTTTGAACTGCACGGGTCCACTTATACACAGATTTTTTTAAACAAATATAGTACTACACAACCTGCAGTTGGTTGAATCCTTGGATGCAGAGGGCTGACTGCAAAGTTATATGCATGAATGTAGCGTCAACACCCCTAATCCCTGCACTGTCAAGGGTCAACTTGACAACCATATTTTCTTCATCTATTCTTCTCTTGATGGATGGATGATTGTACCTCTTGGCTATTATGAACAATACTTCAGTGAACATGGATGTGCAAATAACCCTTTGAGATCCTGTTTTCTGTTCTTTTGGGTATATACCAAGATGTGGGATTGCTGGATCATATGGTGATTCTCTTTTTAATTTTTTGAGGTACCTCTGTACTGTTTTCCATAGCAGCTGCATCATTTTATATAGTCACCAACAATGCACATGGGTTCCAGTTTCTCCACATCCTCACCAGCATTTGTTTTTTTGATAGTGGTCATCCTGATGGTGTGAGGTGATATCTCAGTATGGTTTAGCATTTCCCTGAATGATTAGTGATACAGAGCATCTTTTCATATGCTTTTGACCATTTGTATATCTTCTTTGGAGAAATGTCTCTTCAAGTCCTTTGCATATTTTTTAATCGAGTTTTTTGTTGTTGTTTTTGAATTGTAGGAGTTCTTTATCAGGTATATGGTTTGCAAATATTTTCTCCCATTTTGTAGGTTGGCTTTTCACTCTGTTGACTGTTTCCTTTGCTGTGCAGTTTTAAGTTTGATGCAGTCCCATTTGTCTATTTTTATTTTGTCACCTGTGCTTTTGGTGTCATATCCAAGAAATCGTTGCCAAATCCAGTATCATGAAGCTTTTTCCCAATGTTTTCTTCTAGGAGTTTTATAGTTTCCAGTCTTAACATTTAGGTTTTTAATCCATTTTGAGTTAATTTTTGCATATGATGTAAGAGTCCAGCTTCATTCTTTTACATGTGGATATCTCGTTTTCCCAGTATTATGACCTGCAGGTCTGTGGCTTCAGAATGTCTGTGAATCCCTGAAATTGTGTGAAATATTTTGTGCATGCGTGTGTGTGTGTGAGAGGACCCATTAACTTTCATCCGATTCTAAAAGTGATCCCTAATACTCACCCCCCCAACCCCACAAAGCTAGGATTGTGACAGTCTAAAAGAGATCATTAGGGACTTCCCTGGTGGCGCAGTGGTTAAGAATCTGCCTGCCAATGCAGGGGACACAGGTTCGAGCCCTGGTCCGGGAAGATCCCACATGCCTCGGAGCAACTAAGCCCGTGTGCCACAACTACTGAGCCTGTGCTCTAGAGCCTGTGAGCCACAACTACTGAGCCCGTGTGCCATAACTACCGAAGCCCGCATGACACAACTACTGAAGTCCATGCACCTAGAGCCCGTGCTCTGCAACAAGAGAAGCCACCACAATGAGAAGCCTGCACACCGCAACGAAGAGTAGCCCCCGCTCGCTGCAACTAGAGAAAGCCCGCATGCAGCAACAAAGACCCAATGCAGCCAATAAATTTTAAAAAAATTAAAAAAATAAAAGAGATCATTAAATTATTGGAACATAGCACACTTACAAATGCAGCATAAGTTCATGCTGCTAATGAAGTAGAGAACCTCTGTGAGAAGCACAATGGGGACAGTACCAAGTGTAGCATCCTGCAAGCACTTTAGTTCTTCTGTTAGTTTGTAGCATTTCCTGAACCAAATTGGTAGATCAGCATAGTATATATCTTGCTATATATTTTGAAAGTTTGTTGAAAACAGAAAGCCAAACATCCAACTGCTGGAACTAGTTGCTTTTTTAAAATCTTATTTTATTTATTTTAATTTTATTTATGTTTTTAACGGTATGCATTTTATTCAAGGGACTTGATTCCTTGATGTAATCAGTTTTGCTTTTAGAGCTGGATTTTTAAAGAATAAGTGATAATGATTATTATACATTCTTGGGGGGTAATTATAATGCAACATTAAATGAATTTTAAAAATTAGAATGTCCACCCTCCCCTATTGCTCTCCCCCAAAAAGTAACAAATAGAAACCACAGAGAACTGGCCGTAGTGTTTTCCATTGTGCGGCAAGATTGAATAAAGCTTACCTTTGAGCTTTATCCTGAAGCCTTTCTTGTTAACCCTTCACATAGACTGATGATGTGTATGCTGCGGAAGCAAAGGCAGTCAGCTTTTGTGTTGATTTGAAGGTTTCTTTTTAGTCCGGTTTTCATTTGATATTGACATCTCCAGACAAATTCTAAGTCCCTAAGCAAATCACCATTCAGGAGCATGTGTTAGGGATGCTTTTATGCCCCTTGTCACTGAAAGCTTGTCAGCCACGCAAGAGGAAGTGTCCCCCTTCCCCCAAAATTCTTGCTGTTTTTAAAGTAACGCTTTAAACAGAAATAGTGCATCTGCAACATATTATGATTGGCTTTTTCTAAGAGGCCCGGACAAAGAAAGTAGTTTTCTATGGAATCTTGTATTTTAAAAACATTAGCTGTTCAAAAGAAAAATAAAGGGTGCTAGCATAGCAGATAAAGTTCACTTGGATTACCTGGATTGTAAGAAGATATTTTGGCAAAATGCATCTTTCCAAGTGTCAGATGCCTAATTACAAGTTTCTGCTAATATGTTCATCCAACTTTTATCATTTCCTTTTGTCCGAAACCAGGATGCCTCCCTGTCCTTGTGAATTGGAAGCTGGGGAAAAGGGTAAGTGGGGTTAGGGAAGCACAATCCTCTGTGTTTCCTGCAGCTCTCCTTATTCTGGGATCAGTTTGGATTGTGAGATGAAATTGAAGAGCAGAATTTAATGTTGACCTCTAAAGTTGATGGTCCAAAAGGGTTTATTTGTCTTCCCTGAAGCCTGTCAATTTTTGAATTGAGTAGAGTGCCTTTTGGCTGTAAAAGCTTTAAAATGCAAACATTGAGGAAATAGCATGTTTGTAGTGACTAAGTAACATAACATATGCAGGTGCATATCTCAGGGTTTTCTTATTTATCCTAAACGTTACACCTAAATAGTCATTTAGAAGGAAATTTTTAACCATTAAGATGGGTTATACTGTGTAGTTAAATGCAATGGTTTCTATTGTGGCCCTTCCTAAAAGGATTTTGATTGATAATAAAAACTGTATGCAGAGGACTATTTGAAATAATAGTCACGTGGTTTAGAAATAAGCAGAGGAAAAGAACTTCCTTATGATGTATATTAAATCTGCTTTTTCCTGTTTCTATTACTGTCCCTTGCACTGTCTGATATGTAGAAAATTGTCTTGTGGTAAGTCTTCCATTTGTTTTCAGAGTTATGTGTACCAATGAAGAGGCTTGATTTCTAGAATCAAGTCTGAAAGCTGATTGAGTGTTAGAGCTGGGAACAGAAAGAACTCAACCACCTAACTGCTAATCCAAAAAGGGGCAGTGATGGGGTTAACGTCTTCCAGGCTTCAGAATTGTCTAGGCTGTGACTTGTCAACAGGACTAAATGTTATATATCATTGCTTTTTGTATCTTTTGCAGTATCGTGAGTGCTACACAAATAAATTTCAGTGCCTAGTTTGGCAGTAGAATAGGATATATTTAGAGAAGGGAGATAAAACTAGAAACAGAGATTTGAATGTTAGGATAAGAAATTTGGATTTTATTCACTTTTGTTTGTTCAAAGTTTTTGTTTGCCTTAGATGAATATATTAGTTAGATGGTTAGGCTGGATGATATCTAAGATTTTTTTTTAGTACTATGAATTTATAACCCATGATGAGGCCATTTCACCTCTGTGGTGTCAGCTCTAAGAGATTTAGTCATCAGTTCTCAGGTTTATAGCTTAATACAGAGGATGAAGTCATCAAGGAGGAAAGGTTAGAATACTCTGAGAATGACCACATCAAGGGAGTGGTTCCCTCTCTGTATTTCTCCCTTTTTTCTTCTTATAATTTAATTTTGAGGAATCTAGGTGGTTTTTTCTTAGTTTACTGAGATTTACTGGTTGCATCCATGTGATTTAACATGTTATTCTGTTCTGTTTTCTGTTCGTTAGTAGTTGGATCTAGAGGCTTAATCATGTCCATGTTTTTTTTGTTTTTTCATGGCTGGGCATGACTACTTTACTAGATAGTGGTGTGTACTTGACCAGGAGACACATAATATTGGGTTGTCTCTCTTTTTTTGATATTAGTAGACATTGATGACTAAAACCTAGGTCCATCGATTTGTTAAGGTTTGCAAAGTAGTGATATTCTAATTCTACCATTTCCTCTTCATTTATTAGCTGAAATATTTCTGTGAAGTGAAGCTTCCTCTTCTCTTTGATTACCTGTTGGTAGGTATAGATTGTATAGGTAGGATTTGTAAAAGTAGGATAAATGCATTATTTGTCCCCTTTATCTGTTTTCAAAATGATGTACTGGTTCACTACCATCGTCCAAAAGTGACCAATTATTAACTTATGGATTTAAACATATCTGATATTTTAATTTTGTTGCAGTTATCTTTATTGATGTACAAATTATACTGTCTTGGCACTGGTCTTCTGAGTCCTTTTGACATAATCCTGGTAGTTTAGATATGGCAAAATGTTCCAGGCTCGTCCTGTACATTTCCTACCCCAGACCTAGAATCAGCCATTTGTCCAGTGTCCCCTGGGCATAAGAGATACTCATTCTTTTTGGGTTGGTCATCGTTTCCAAGGCTTTTTCACTGGACAGATCTTTTTAAGATAAAATAACATCAGGAGTTTATACTGATACTTCAAATCGAAATTAATTATTTAAACTCTGATCTTACACTTGTATCTCCTTTCTCACATATTGAGAATCCTGGTCTTCACTGGCATCTGAAATGATAGAAGTAAAACACATAAGTATGCATTTGTTTCATTCTGTAGTACATACACAGCACTCAGCATACCAACACCAATGTCATTAATGAAAATGAGTGAAGATTTTTTTTCAGCTTTATTGAGGTATAATTGACAAATAAATTTTTAATTTATTTAAAGTATACAATGTGATGATTTGACATGTGAAAGGATTACCACAACTGAGTTAATCAACACATCTATCACTTCTTATATTTATTTATTTTTTGGGGGGGGGGTGAAAACACGAAAGTTCTTTTTTAGCAAATTTCGGTTTTACAATATAGTATTATCAACGGTAGTCAGCATGTTATATATTAGATCAGAATTATTTATCTTATAACAAAGTCTGTACCTTTTTAGAAAACAGGTTAAGATTACTTAAGCAGCTTTATATTAAAGTATAATTTAATACTGTATGTATAATTTATAATTTAATACATACAACAAACTGTACATATTTAAATTGCACAATATGTTTGATGTATGTATGCACTCACGAAACTGTCACCTCAGTCAAGATTCTGAGCAAAAAAAAAAAAAAAAAAGATTCTGAGCATATTCATCACCACAGAAAGATTCCTTTGTCTCTCTGTAATCGTTCCCTTCCATGTCTCCCTACTTCACCCACCCCACCTCCAGGCTTTTGGTCACTATAAATTAGTTTGCATTTAGAAAATAAAATCTATTTGCATAAAATTGAGAATTTTATATAAATGGAATCATATAGAGTGTGCTCTTTTTCATCTGACTTGTTTCACTCAGCATTTTTATTTTGATATTCATCCATGTTGTTGCACAAATCATTAGGTAATAACTTTTTATTGCTTAGTAGTAATCTGTTCTAGGGATATACCATAGTTTTGGGTTATTTCTAGTTTGGGGCTACTATAAATAAAGCTGCTGTGGATATTCATGTCTAAGTCTTTTCATGGACTTATGTTTTCATTTCACCTAGGCATGGAATGGCTAGATGATAAGGTAAGTGTATGTACAACTGTTTTTTTAATAGTTCAAGAACAATTGAAATTATTTTTTATATATAAATATTTTTTATTTTTGGCTGCATTGGCCCTTCATTGCTGCGCGTGGGCTTTCTCTAGTTGCAGCAAAGCGGGGGCTACTCTTCGTTGCAGTGCATGGGCTTCTCATTGTGGTGGCTTCTCTTGTCGCGGAGCACAGGCTCTAGGCACGTGGGCTTCAGTAGTTGTGGCACGTGGGTTCAGTAGTTGTGACTCATGGGCTCTAGAGCGCAGGCTCGGTAGTTGTGGCGCACGGGCTTAGTTGCTCCACAGCATGTGGGATCTTCCTGTACCAGGGCGTGAACCCGTGTCCCCTGCATTGGCAGGTGGATTCTGAACCACTGTGCCACCAGGGAAGCCCCTGTACAACTTTTTAACTTAAGCAGTTTTTCAGAGTGGTTTACCGTTTTACGTCTCCAGCAGTGTGAGTTCCAGTTTCTCCATCCTTGCTGATACTTAGTAGGGTCAGTCTTTTGAATTTTAGATCTTTTAATAGGTATGTAGTGGTATCTTATTGTAGTTTTAATTTGCATTTTGCTAATGACTAGTGATTTGCCATTTGTATATCTTTTTTGAAGTGTCTGTTCAACTCTCTTCCTATTTTAAAAAAAATTGTTTACTTTATTGAGTTTTGAGAGTTTTTTATTCTCAATACAAATCCTTTATCAGCTATATGATTTTCAAATAAGTTCTCCAGGTTGGTGACCTGTCTTTTATTCTCTTAACAGTGTCTTTTGAAGAGCAGAAGTTCTTAATTTTGATGACTTCCAGTTTATCAGTTTTTAAATATGGAGCATGAATATTTTTTATGACTCCATTTTATTTTTCTGTTTGGCTTTTCACCTATAACTCTTTGCTTTATTATTTTAGCAGTTACTTTAGGGTTTATACTATACATCTTTAACTCATCACAGAGTACCTTCAGCTGGTGTTATACTACTTTATACATAGCGTAAGAATCTTACAGGAACCTTACAGTAGTCTACTTCCATTTCTCCTAGCCTTTGTGCTATTGGTGTCATATATTTTACTTTTACATATGTTATCGTTGTTTTTAAAATTTTTTTTTGTTTGTTTTTACTTATACATGTTTTAAACCCCACACCACATGTTATTTTGCTTTAAACATTGATTATATTTTAAGGAGATTTAAATAATACTAAAAGGTCTGTTATTATTCCCATGCTCTTCATTCCTTTGTGTAGATCCAGGTTTATGTCTGGTATCATTTTCCTTCTGCTTAAAGGCTTCCTTTGCCATTACTTAACAGTGCAAGTCTCCTGGTGATGAATTCTTTCAGCTTTTGCATGACTGAAAAAGTTTTTATTTCATCTTTGGTTTTGAAAGTTATTTTTGTTGGATTTGAAATTCTAGGGTGACTTTTTTTCATTTAAGTACTTTTAAGATGGTGCTCCAGTGTCTTCCGCATGTTGTTGTTTTCATTGAGAAATAGGCTATAATCTTTACGTTTGTTCTCCTGTATGTAATATGTCTTTATTTTCTGACTGCTTTTAAGATTTTCTCTTTATCAGTGGTTTTAAGCAATACCACCCCCCCAGTTTTATTGAGATATAATTGACATACAGGACTGTATAAGTTTAAGGCGTGCAGTATAATAAAGGAAAGAAAAAAAATTTTTTTTCCCTGTGATGAGAACTTTTAGGATCTACTCTCTTAGCAACGTTCAAACATACCATAACATACATCAGTGTTAACTGTAGTCATCATGTACATTACATCCCCAGTATTTATTTATTTATTTGAAAGTTTGTACCTTTTGACCATACCTTCATCCAATTCCCCCATGCTCCACCAGTTTTAAACAATTTGATTATTATGTGCCTTGGTATAATTTTCTCGTGGTTGGGGTTCAGTGAATTTCTTGGATCTGTGGGCTTATAGTTTATTCATACAGTAGAATACTATGCTACACATAAAATGAGTGAACTCAATATAGACGGATCAACATGGATAAATTTTAAAGTATGAATATCAAGGATTCACACCAGAGTCGGGATGTTGGTTAACTCTGGGTAGGGAGAGAGTGAGAGACGGAGAGTCTTTTGATGCATCTATATAGCATTTCATATTTTAACAAAAGGTATCTGAAGCAGATGTAGCAAGCATTTTATCTGGGCAATGAGTACATGAGTGTCTAATTTCTCTGTTTACATTTGTGTCTGAAATATATTATCACTGATTTGAACAGAGGTCAATATAGTTCTTATAGCTTCCATAGCTTCCATTTTATTAAATATAAAATAAGTGCTCCCACATAAATCTCATCCACATATTTAGCTGCACTTGATAATCTACCAAATAAAATTATTCCCATAGATTCAAGACCTGTTTCCAGTTAGTCTCCTTTGTGGGACCATTCCTTTGTGGGACCATTCCTTTTCCTGTTAGGAGACCCTTGTTGATTACCCTTTGAGGTATCCCAAAAGACACATTGCAAGTTTTATGACATGTAATCCAAGTAAAATAGATCATACTGGGTAATGTCCCCTTCTTAGCCTTTTATTTTTATTTTTTTAAAATAATCCACTTGTTATATATCTTCCAAAATAAAAAGCCTCTGTCATGCTGGCATCACATTTTTTTCTCGTTTGACAACTAACCTGTCTTCTATGTCCTGAATGTCATTTTAATCGTCTTTTGAAATGTTGCCAGGTAGGTGCCCCTTGTTGAACAAGAAAGACCTAGAAATCATTATAACTAACCATATACATGTTTTTCTTAAATGCGCTGCCAAAGAGCAAAACCTCTTCGGATTGGTGACATGTAGCACCTGCACAGCTGCTTTTTCTTCCCATTTTTAAAGTAAAATGCTCCTCTGTCAGGACCAACTTTTCTTTGGTCCTATGCTTCTGGTCTTAATGCCTCAAGATTGGTATGTTGTTTGTAGCTTTAAAAAGGGGAGGGGGGGAGGTGAGGAAAGGGAGAATGGAGGGTAAGGGAAAGGGATGGCTTGTCAGCATTTTTGTCTTGGAAAAAGAATTTAGATAATTGAAATGTAGCATTTAATATGTTAGCAGTTTCAGAAAACTTATAGATACACATTTCTTTACAAGAAATAAAAACCTATCTAGAACATTTTCTCAGTATGTGGTAATTTTTCCTATTTTGGTGATATTTATTTTTCTCTTTGGAGGAAACCATAGTTTGCAAAGGAATTTTTTCTTTCTTTCTTTCTTTATGTTTTTAGCTTTTTGGCCGCTTGTGGGATCTTAGTTCCCCATCCAGGAATTGAACCCCTGCCCCCTGCATTGGATTCGCGGACCTCCAGGAAAGTCCCTGCCAAGGAATTTTCTTTTTCCCATTAACTACATAAATATTTTGGAACAGTATTTTAGGATTTATCTTTCTGTTACTAAGGTTTTTCTATCCTCAAGCTCAGTGAACAATACGTATTTTATAAAACTCCTTGTTTACTAACCAAGTTTACATTAGTAAAGTCTCCCCTTTCAACAAACACCTACTGTGTCAAACACCTACTGTGTAACAAGTGGTAGGGAGATAAAGGTGAAACAGACTGTCTTGTCCTTGTGCAGAAACAGCTAAGAAACTAAATGGTTTAATTTTTGTTATATTTTTATACTTTTCCTAATCTACATTTTTGAGAAATGCTGTCTCCCAACTAATGAATGATAACTGGCTGGGAAGGGGTTTGGGAGGAGGTGGGAACATACATTAATGAAACAAAGGACTTTGGTTTCTTTGAAATATTCTTGTGACCAGATGCTGGAAAAATATACAATGGGTTTTTAAAATATAGTTCTGGCTCTGAAATACATACATACTTAATGAAACCAAAATTGAGCACTCCTAAAGTAGGCTGATCTATATATAATAGCATTTCCAAAAGTAGAGCTTTTGTGGGCGGTCCCCATTAACTCTCCCTCCCTGTCCTCACTGCATATTCCCTTAACTTACTCTATAAGCATATCAAGAGGAGCGATTTATAATAAAAAGGAGAATTCTGTGAAATGTAATTGTGGTCAAAGGGGTCCTTAGAAGGTATAGAGGGACAGCTTTGTAACTGCTGCTTCATAGACCTTCAGAGTTCAGAGAAAGCTGCCTGGTATAGAAAAAAGAACACATACTGTCTGAGTTTTACAGACTTTAATCCAATCCCAGTACAGCTATTTATTCTCTGCGACCCAAGGCAAATTTGTTAACTTCTCTGGGCATCAATTTTCCTTTTTGAAAAATGAAGGTAACAATCTTTCCCATGAAAATTACACATCAAAGGCTCTAACTGTTCATTTATTTCATTTGTTCAGCTAATTTATTGATGTTGCACTAGACTCCTTAATGGTTCCTGCTAGTGTTAATAATTGATGAACATTGTGTCAGGCCTTATTCAGCTGTCAGACTGCCAAAGTCAGGATATGGTTTGCATTAGAACACATTAGAATTTCAACTCAGCATCTCCAAAAAGAGAATGACAAGAAAGATTACAAAAAATGACTATTGCTCAGTAACAAGGGTAGCAGAAAGAATCTGTAATATTTTTACTAGAAGATGATAGATTTGCAAGTTTTGCCAGTAGCAGTTATATCCTCACCAGATGATACTTCATAACCTCTGAACAAATAAAATGATTTGTTTTTATTTATGTGAAGTGAAATTAAGTTCTCTGAAAAGGCTATAATTTTCCACAAGTCCCTAGGATTTGCTTTATAGGGAATGGTTACATTCTTTCTTCAGATTTCTGAGCAAATACACCACCAAAACAAATCCAAAAGTAGTTTCGAGCCCAAGTAGTTTGAAAGTTGATGTCAAATTGTTCCTGTCCTGAATCTAAAAGCGAGAACACGTTTCAATACGGCTGCTTTTTTCTTTTGCACCTTTGAAATGACTATCGTGGGTATATTTATAAATAGTGCACTATTAACCCAGCTATAGCCACTTGTCCTTTGTTGGCTGAGTCCAAGGCTTGCATACCAGAAAGGGAAGTAGTTTGGGGAGAGATATAGGGAGTTGACAAAGGAGCTACTGATTTGCATCCATGATCATACATAATGTAAGGTCGGTCATGAAGAGATTAAATATCTGAAAAAAGATTTTTTTTAGACATTGACATCTCCCAGGGGTTTGCTGGAAGGGCAAATTACAATGTTTATGATCTGTGAGGGGAAGGGAAGGAGAGACAAAAGCTAATATTTTTATACAGGTAAAAATGAACATCTAGTAAAAGTTGGTGTAAGAGTTGAGTCTTTTGGATTACAAAAGTTCAACTCAAACTAGCAAAAAAGATTTGTTGGCTCATATAACCAGACTTCAAGATGGATAGAAGTAGAACTAGCCTTAGGTATAAATGAAATGTAAGACTTGAATATTGTCAGGATTCTTGTCTCCTTTCTCTTTCTCTGCAGATTGTGATTATTTTCTTGAATTGGTTTCTCCACATGGCAGAGGCAGCTCTCAGTACACATCCTTACAGCTCTTCCTTAATGAAAGAGGAAAAGGGTTAGCTCCACTTTTTCAGTTTCCTGAGAAGTCTTTTTGAATGGTGGGGAATGTGATCTGCTTATCAGTCTAAGATGAGAAAGAACATTGGGAAGGCACAAGTAATAGCCATCAGCCACCTCAAGTGGGAATTGTTGCTATGTGTACTAGGAGAGGATTGTATTCATGGGAGAAAAGACTGAGTTATATATGGTACTGTTAAATGTCACACCATACTACTGTTGCTGCCTCCTGGTCCTCGTCCTCCTGTTTTATCTCCCTCTCTCCCCAGCAATGCAGTACCCCTCAAACTAGGAGGGTAGTCAACTTAGACAGTCACCTGAACCCTAGGGAAGAGTTTGCTGACCATTCTATTAGACATGGCAGTGCACCTGATTCATTCCATTTGTAACACAGATTAGTAGCTTCTACATGTGATGCAATTATTTTACTTTTTTTTTTTTCTTCTTCCCCAGACTATAACTGACATAGTTGTGAAAGAAATTTAGAGTTCTTTGGAAAAGATGCATCTGTCTATCCAAGGCTCAATTCTAGAGTCAGGGATCCTGTTGCTATTGTGTAATTTCTTAATCTTCAAGGGCTTTATTATAAAGCAAGGTGTCAGTAAAATTCACTTCTTTATCAGGATGTAAAGTATCATGTGATGCCAAATCTGCACTTAAAATAAATATAGTGGAAGTGATTATTCCCTTAGGTTTTCCCTCCCCTCTGCTTCCCCTGGATTGCATCAATCCTTAAAGTTACATTTAAAAATTACATCAATAGTACAGCTAGAGGGCATTCTGACACTCACTGTAAGTTTTCTAGGATTTTCTAAAATAGCTGGCTCAAATAGAAGTCATCTTCCCTCAAGTATGTTCCTGTCCTTTTCTCTTCGTTGTGTGTTTCAACTGTTGGCTCTTTTCTTAAAATCGTAACACCAGAATGGAGAATTTACTTTTCCAAAATTTCCCATGTTTCTCCGTCGAAGTCTCTCTCACAGATGAAATGTAATTGCACATTCATCATGATGCCTTACTTATTAAATAGTGATATTCAAGCAGTTGTCAGCACAAGCATTCTTTTATAGGTCAAGAATATACTTCTTTTGAAAAAGTTGAAAAAGAATGGTAGCTACTTAACTGGTTTCAGAAGAATCTAGTTTAAACAGCATTCTGTGACATCAACATGCTAGCCACTGTACTACAGAAACAAGGCTTAAGTAGCATTCTGGACTTCATACTGACTCACTGAAAATAGGAATTGTTGTTGAAGAGGATCACAAAATGCATATGTTCTTGATTCTACTATGTAAAATTATAATTTCACACATGAGAAAAAAAGTACAACATAGTTTACTTTTACCCTAGTTTACTTAATTAAGCCTAAAAAAAGGTGCTGACCAAAACCTAACAGAACTGTTATTATTGTGACTCACTTGGTATAGACTTGAGTTTTTGAAAACGAAGTGTTCTTAAATTTTCAAAAATCCTCCTCTAGTATAGCCTCAGATCTCTAGACCTAAGGAAATACAATCAAAGGAGTACTGAAGGAGGAGAAAATGTCTGTCAACCATTGCACTTGGACTGAGAGGTTACCTTAACTTTAATGTTGGAATCCTGACACCTGGCAGTCAAAAGACATGCTTTCAATGGGCCACTGATATAAGTCAGTTAAAAGCTCCTGTAGATCTTGAAGACGCTTCTCTAGTTACACACTCCCACCTCTGTTTCCAAACTGCAGAGAGAAAAGGAAAAATAATATTGAAACTTCTTCGTCTTCCTCAATAAAGAAACGAGGCCCTAATAAAAATTTACTTTTACAAATCACTAATGTCAGGGAAACAGTTTAAGAAATCCCTTACTATTGGCAGTTAAAGAATCGTTTCCTTTTCTGTTAGAAAATAAGAGGTGCATTCTTCTCCCGGCAGTTGCCTTGTAGGATATATGAATGCAACACTATGGGGTCTAAACAGTGATGTGATGGAGCCTTTCCCTTGTTTCATGCTTTGTTTTGTCTGGCTGTGTCTTAATATGTTGCAGCATCACCACCATTTCCAGTCACACTTAATGATAGTTTTATTCTTCTTCCACCTGCTGGAACTTTGCTTGAGCCAAATGCTTGTATTTCACTTTGGTTTTTTTGTTTATTTTTTTGTATATTGGGGTATAGTTGATTTACAATGTTTGGTTAGTTTCAGGTGTACAGCAAAGTGATTCAGTTATACATGCATTCTTTTTCAGATTCTTTTCCCATATAGGTTATTACAGAACACTGAGTAGAGTTCCCTGTGCTATACAGTAGGTCCTTGTTGATTATCTGTTTTATATATAATAGTGTGTATATGCTAATCCCAAACTCCTAATTTATCCCTCCACCCCCCACCTTTCCCCTTTGGTAACCATAGTTTGTTTTCAAAATCTGTGAGTCTGTGTCTGTTTTGTAAGTTCATTTGTATCATCTTTTTTAGATTCCACATTGTATTTCACTTTGGTTTGGGATGTAATTTAACTTAAAAATGAGGCACCAAGGTAAAAGGGCCATATTACAAGTTATTTTTATCGTGTAACTTCTGAAGGCAGCTGCACAAAAAAAATGTTCATATTGCAAAGATAGTTCAGATAGTTGATTGATTATGGAAAAACTTAAATTTAACTAATGTATAATATTTATAATTGACCATTTCTCCCAAATGTAATTATTTCCTTTATTAAGAAGGTTTAATAAATGAATTTCATTTCTTGTGTATTTGTAAATTTAACTTGTTTTCTTTGATTTGGAATTAAATGAATGAAATTCAAATGTTTATAGTCAAATTTACGAACATATTACATAGGTTATTTACTCTCTTCTTTGAATTAAGATATGCTGAGTTGCAGGGCAAATTTGTTAGGCATAATACTATTTGTTAGGTGGAAATCCAAGTTGTATTTCATTTTTATAAATTAATTATCCTTACTTTGAATATCTGAACCTCATTGGATTGGGAAACATTATTTTAAAGCAGGCACAATAAATTATTAGCCTCAAATAACTGTTAGTGTATTGTTCTTTTCTGTTCGAATTACCTGTAGTTGTGGGACTATTAGACATCTTATTTCCTGATGCTGACGTGGTTATATTGATAGATGCTATACATTTTCACTGTCTTCAAGTAAGATAACTGACTTTAAATTTTAGCAACTAGGAAACCATTGAGGATATATCACTTTTTAGTTATGATTCCTGCCTTTGTTAGTCTCCTTGACAGGTTGATAGTGAATGTTTCCTGGGTTTAAATTCACCAGGATTTAATAAGGATCTTATTCTTTTCTTTCTTTCTTTTTTCTTCTTTATGTGAATGTTTACAAGCTATCCCAGACTAGTCGACAAAGGTTTATTTCTTGACACTTTGCATTTGCCAATAATTTTTAAAAGCATTGACTGATTTTCAGTACATTAATCTTCTTTAGAACTAGAAATGACCAATCCTGCACCTTACCATTTTTCTTTTATAGATTAGGAACTGAGACCCAAGTAATACAAACCTAAAAAGTGTATACTAGAACCTTCTGTTACTCCTTTGTCTATTACAGGGCAAACTGTAAGTAAATCATTAAAATAACTAATTAAATTTGTGGGTCAAAGCCCTTTTGAAGTGAAATAGTTGCTCATATCAGATCTTTTGTGATAATACTGAGTAAAGTCCAAAGATTCTTTTTTTCCTTCTTTCCATTAATCGTCGTAAGAATTAGCCAGAAAATATGACTTCATATGCCCAATCTGGGGTAAAAGAGGACAGTAATGATTAATTATTTTTCTTCTAATATTAGAAATCTGACTGTTGTGATAGTTATTAGTCACTTCTTTATACCATAACTCCCACAGGTAGAGGATAAACATTTTTGTGAAAGGTACCAACGTAAAATGCAGTAAAGAACTATATTTTCATACATCGGGAAGGACACGTATATTATTGGGCACATCATTTTAATTGAATGGATGTTTTATTATTTAACTGATCACCTGTTGTTGGACATACAGGGCTTTATCCCAGTTATTTGTCATCATTATGAAAACTTTCTAATACTATTCTTGTATATAGTCTTATTGAATTTTTATGATTATTTTTGTAGTAAAAATTCCTAGAAATAGAATTGCTGGGTCAAAAGGTCCACTCATTTTTAAAGAATTTAGGTGTACAGTGCCAAATTACTTTCAAGAAATGTTGTACTAATTAATGCCTTTCATCATTAGTATAGTATTTACCAAGGCAGTTGGAGAAAAAACAATAGCTCTTGGTTTCAGTGTCATTTCTTTCTTTTTTTCTGACTTAAACAACAAATTATTTTTTTAAAGATGTATATACTGCAATTTTATTTCAATCACACAAATGAAGTTGGCATGTAGGAAATTTAAATGAAACAGTACTGTAAAAATAGAGAACCAAAAAATCTAAAAAAGGAAATACACCTAAAGCGTGAGAATTCAACATTCATTAGTGTTTCATCTTCAGATTTGATTGACACTTGATGCTTGCAAATTTTGAAACAAACTTTGAGGTCATGGTGACTATCATGAAGAGATTTTTAGCACCAGCACTAAGACTTGTACATTCAGTTGGTTAGTAATTGACTTGTTAGCCATTTACATAGTGTATAGTACAGATTTGTCACAGGTCAGATCACAGTGGTGAAGGAAAGAAGCACCTTCCTGAAATTAGAGAGGATCCCCTAAACTGCACTCAGCCTAAGACATGCAGTGTACAAGAGCATGAAAACCATCATAATAATGTGGCTCCAAGTAAGATAGTTTTGATAAGGAAAATAACCTAAACTTCTGTTTCCCATTTTAATTACTGAAATCTCTAACAATGACAAAACTGTCACATAGCACAGTAAATGTATACAGTAATTCAATCAAACTTCTTGGAAAGAACACATTTAGCAATCTGGGATGATGCAGAATGACAGGAAATATAATGTGATTTAACAGTGGTTCTTTTCGTCATTTTACACAGACATCATATTAATATTAGACCAAGGCACAAAACGTTTAGTACATAAACCAGTTTCTTTTTTAAGATCTAGCATTGGACTTCCCTGGTGGCGCAGTGGTTAAGAATCTGCCTGCCAGTGCAGGGGACACGGGTTCAAGCCCGGGTTCAGGAAGATCCCACGTGCCGCGGAGCAACTAAGCCCGTGTGCCACAACTACTGAGCCTGTGCTCTAGAGCCCACGAGCCACAACTGAGCCCGCGTGCCACAACTACTGAAGCCTGCACGCCTAGAGCCTGTGCTCCGCAACAAGAGAAGCCACCACAATGAGAAGCCCGCGCACCGCAGCGAAGAGTAGTCCCTGCTCGCTGCAACTAGAGAAAGCCCGCGCACAGCAACAAAGACCCAACGCAGCCCAAAATTAATTAATTAATTAATTTTTAAAAGATCTAGCATTTTTATCGCAGTCTTTTATCTTACTTTGGGCCACTTGTACCCAGTACTCTATCCTACTGTAGACTGTTTAACTTAATCAAAAAATCAAAAGTGATTTCTGACCAGATTTTGGGGGGACATAAACATTTATATCATCAGAGTGTTTGTACTAGTGAAGTGGAGCACCATTTCTTTTGTTTTCTGACTGTGTGTTCTTTTTCTTAAAGTTTTATTTATATATACAGTAAAATTCACTCATTTTAATGGTACACTTTGATGAACTTTGATAGTTATATGCATTTGTGCAACCACCATCACAATCAGGACATTAGAATGGATCTCTGACCCTAAAAAGTTTCTTCCCATTCGTTTGCAGTTGGTCCCCTCTCCCACCTGCAGCCACAGGCAACTATTGATCTACTTCCTGTCCCTATAGTTTTGTCTTTTCTAGAGTTTCAAACAAGTGGAATCATATAGTACATAGTCTTTTGTGTTTGACTTCTTTTACCTAGCGTAATGTTTTGAGATTCATCATGTTGTTTATTAATATTTCAGTTGTTTGTAATATCAAGTTGTATTACACATACTATGGATGTACTAAAAGTTACCATTCATCACTTGATGGACATTTGGAGTGCACTGAATTTTTGGCTGTTATGAATTTCTCTGTACAAGTCTTTACATGGATATATATTTTCATTGTTCTTGGGTAAATACCTAGAGGTGGAATTGCTAGGTCACATGCTAAGTATAAGATACTGCCATAATGCTTTCCAATGTGTCTGTATATTCTATGTTCCCACCAGCAATGTATGAGAGTTCAAGCTGCTCCAGATCCTCACCACCACTCTTTATTGTCAGTCTTTTTTTTTTTCTCCCTTATGAGCTTATATTTTATTGGAATAGAGAGACATGTCCATAATCACAGTGTAGTGTGGTTAGTGCTAAAAATGTCAGTCTTGTTAAGCTTTAGTCATTCTAGAGTGAGTGTGTAGTAGAATCTCACTGTGGCTTTAGTTTGCATTTCTTTGACTACTGATGTTGAATTTTGTTTTTCTTGTGCATATTCTCCATCTGCGTATCTTCTCTCTTTTTTTTGGCTGCGTGGGGTCTTTGTTGCTGTGAGCGGGCTTTCTCTAGTTGCGGCGAGCGGGGGCCTACTCTTGGTCGCAGCGTGCGGACTTCTCATTGCGGTGGTTTCTCTTCGTTGCGGAGCACAGGCTCTAGGCGCGTGGGCTCCAGAGCGCAGGCTCAGTAGTTGTGACTCACGGGCTTAGTTACTCTGTGGCATGTGGAATCTTCCCAGACTAGGGATTGAACCTGTGTCCCCTGCGTTGGCAGGCAGACCACTGCGCCACTGGGGAAGTCCCCTGCATATCTTCTTTTATAAAGTGTGCACGTCTTTTGCCCATTTTTAATTGGATTGTTAGTCTTTTTACTATGGAAAGAGATATAAATATTCTGGATACAGGCCTTTTGTCAGATGTTTTAAAAAATTTTTCTCCCATTTAGTAGCTTGCCTTTTCATTTTCTCAGCAGTTTCTTTAGAAGAGCAAAAGTTTTTTTTGTGGGTTTTTTTGTTTGTTTTTCTTTTCCATTATGGTTTATTACAGGTTATTAATATAGTTCCCTGTGCTATACAATAGGATCTTGTTGTTTATCCATTCTATATATAATAGTTTGCATCTGCTAGCCCCAAACTGCCAATCCAGCCCTCCCCTGTCCCCCTCTCTCCCTTGGCAACCACAAGTCTGTTCTCTATGTCTGTGGGTCTGTTTCTATTTCGTAGATAAGTTCATTTGTGTCATATTTTAGATTCCACATATAAGTGATGTCATATGGTATTTGTCTTTCTCCTTCTGACTTACTTCACTTAGTACAGTAATCTCTCGGTCCATCCATGTAGCGGCAAATGGAATTATTTCATTCTTTTTTGTGGCTAATATTCCAGTGTGTGTGTGTGTGTATCACATCTTCTTTATCCATTCATGTGTCGATGGACATTTAGTTTGCTTCCATGTCTTGGCTATTGTGAATAGTGTGGCAGTGAATGTAGGGGGTGCATGTATCTTTTTGAATTATAGTTTTTTCTGGACATATGCCCAGGAGTAGAATTGCTGGATGGTACGGCAACTCTGTTTTTAATTCTCTGAAGAATCTCCATACTGTTCTCCATAGTGGCTGTACCAATTTATATTCCCATCAGCAGCATAGGAGGGTTTCCTTTTCTCCACATCCTCTCCAGCATGTGTTATTTGTAGAAAGGCAAAATTTTTTATCTCGATAAAGTTCATTTCATCTTTTTTTTTTAATTAATTATTTTTGGCTGTGTTGGGTCTTCGTTGCTGCGCGCAGGCTTTCTCTGGTTGCCGCAAGTAGGGGGCTACTCTTCATTGCGGTGCGTGGGCTTCTCATTTGCAGTGGCTTCTCTCATTGCGGAGCATGAGCTCTAGGCCGTGGGGGCTTCAGTAGTTGCAGCACGCGGTAGTTGTGGCGCACGGACTTAGTTGCTCTGCGGCATGTGGGATCTTCCCAAACCAGGGCTCGAGCCCGTGTCCCCTGCATTGGCAAGCGGATTCTTAACCACTGCACCACCAGGGAAGTCCATTTCATCTTTTTTTTTTCCTCTTATAGCTTGTGCTTCTTTGTGTCCTATTTTAGAAATCTTTGTCTAACTCAAAGTCACAAAAATTTTCTCCTGTTATTTTTTCTGAAAGTTAATAGTTTTAACTCTTATATTTAGGTCTGTGATTAACTTGGAATTAATTTTGTATATAGCGTGAGTTAAGGGTCATGTTCATTGTTCCCCATATGGTTATCCCATTGTTCCAGCACCACTGACTGAAAAACTCTTTCCTTCCATTGAAACTGTCTTGGCCTCTCTTTGTTGAATATCAGTTGACATGTAAGCATGGGTCTGTTTTTGGACTCTACTCTGTTTTATGTCTGTGTGTCTATCATTATGCCAATACCACACAATCTTGATTTCTGTAGCTTTATAATAAGTCTTGAAATCAGGTATTGTAAGTCCTTAAAATCAGTTGTTGATTTCGTCAAAAAAGATTGCAGAATTTTGATTGGAATTACATTGAATATAAAGATCAATTTCGGAAGTTTTGCTATTTGAGCAATATTAAGTCCTTGAAGCCGATGAACATGGATCCATGGACATAGTATATTTTTATTTAGGTTGTCTGTAATTTCCCTTTGCAATGTTTTATAGTTCTCAGTGTATAGATCTTGCACATCTTTCATTAAATTTATTCTTAAGTATATTATTTTTTCATTCTATTTTATTGTAAATGGGGTTGTTTTTAAAATTTTTATTTTCTAATTGTTTATTGATAGTATATAGAAATACACTTGGATTTTGTTTATTAACCTCATCCTGGAACTGTGCTACATTAACTTATTAGTTGTAGTAGCTTTGTTGTAGATTCCTTAGTGTTTGATATGTGCGTGAACGTGTCATCTATCAATGAGGACAATTTTACTTCTTAAATTCGCACCCATATGACTTTTATTTATTTTCCCCCTTATTGCATTGGCTAGGTACTCCAGAACACTGTTTAAATGGAAGTGGGGAGAGTGGACATCCTTGCCTTGTTTGTGATCTTAGAAAACATTGAGCCTTTCATCATTTTGTTCTTTTTAAGATTTTTTGATGTGGACCATTTTTAAAGTCTTTATTGAATTTATTACAATATTGCTTCTGTTTTATGTTTTGGTTTTTTGGCCACAAGGCATGTGGGATCTTAGCTCCCCGACCAGGGATTGAACCTGCACCCCCTGCATTGGAAGGCGAAGTCTTAACCACTGGACCGCCAGGGAAGTCTTGAGCTTTTTATCATTGAGTGTGATTTTAGCTGTTAGTTTTAATCTGGTCGAGAAAGTTATCTACTTTTAATTATGAAAGAATATTAAATTTTGTCAAGTGCTTTTTCTGTGTTTATTCAAACAGTTGTGTTCCTTTTCTTCTTTATTCTAATATGGTGAATTGCTTTGATTTGCAGAAGTTAAACTAACCTTGAGTTCCCAGATTAAACCCCACTTGATTGTGATGAATTTTCCTTTGTATATACCATTGGATTCAATTTGTTAACATTTCGTTAAGGATTTTTGCTACTTATGTTTTATGTTCTTGAGGTGGTCTATAATTCTCTTCTGATGTCTGTGTCTGCCTTTTATATTAGGATAATACTGATCTTATAAAATGAATTGGATATTGTTCCTGCCTTCTTTATTTTCTGAAAGAGTTTGTGTAAAATTGGTTTTGTTTCCTTAAACATTTGATAGAATATACCAGGGAAGCCATCTGTGTCTTGAATTTTTCTTAAAGGAAGTTTTAAAAGTATGAATGCAATTTCTTTAGTTGATATAGGGTTATTAAGGTTATCTGTTTCTTCTTGGGTCAATTTTTGTCATTTGTGTCTTACAAGAAATTTGTTCATTTCATCTAGGTTGTTAAATTTATTAGCATAAAAATTTTAATAATACTCCCTTATACTTTTAATAGCTGCAGGATCTGTAGTGATATACCCATATTCATTTCTGATACTGATAAGTTGTGGCCTCTCTTACTTTTTCTTTTTTCTTCTTGATCAGTATTGTCAGAGGCTTAGCAATTTTATCAGTCTTTTTAAAGAACTAGCTTTTGGTTTCATTAATTTTTGTCTATTATTTTTCTTTAATTGATTTCTGCCCTTTATTGTTTCCTTCCTGGTTATTTTGGGTTTCATTTGCTATTCCTTTTCTGGCTTCTTAAAGTGAAAATTCAGGTTATTGATGTCGGATATCTTTTCCTAACACAGTCATCCAAAGTGGTAAGTTTCCTTGTAAACACTGTTTTAATTGCATCCCAAATTTTGCTCTGTGGTGTTTTCATTTTGCTTCTGTTCAAAATAGTTTCAAATTTCTTTTGTGATTTCTTGTTTGACTCACTGATTATTTAGAAGTGTGTTGTTAATTTCCAAATATTTCTGTTTTTCTCTTGATCTTATTGTTACAGATTTCTAATTTAATTCCATTATGGCCAGAGAACATTCTTTATATAATCTTAATCTTTTAAAATTTATTGAAATGTTTTACAGCTCAGGATATGGTCTATCATGGTAAACATATAGCATATGCTTATGAAAAGAATTTCTATTCTGCTGTTGTTGAGTATGATGTTCTATAAATACAAAGTAAGGAAAGGTCAGCTATGTCTTTTCTGATATATTGCCTAGCTGTTTTGCCAATTACTATGAGAGGTGTTAAAATCACAATTACAGTTGTGGAATGATCTGCTTCTCTTTTTAGTTCTGTGAATTTTCGTTTCATTTATTTTCTGTGAATTTTAGTTTCATTTCTTTTGAAGCTCTGTTATTGGCCACATGCACACTTATGATTGCTGTGTCTTCCTGACAAATTGTCCTTTATGTATATAGCATGCCTCTCTTTGTATTTTGAATAAATTTTGTGTTGAAATCTGTTTTATCTAATATTAATATTCCAGACTTCTTTTGCTTACTGTTTACATGGTGTATTATTTTCCATCCATTTACTTTTACCCTATCTGTCTTTATGGTTTAACTGTGTCTCTTTGAATATTTATTTATTTATTTATTTATTTATTTATTTGTTTGGCTGTGCCGGGTCTTCGTTGTGACATGTGGGATCTAGTTCCCTGACCAGGGATCGAACCTGGGCCCTCTGCATTGCAAGTGTGGAGTCTTAACCACTGGACCACCAGGGAAGTCCCTGTGTCTCTTATAGACAGCACAGAGTGGGTAATTGTTTTATTATCCATTCTGACCATCTCTGCCTTTTAATTGTAATTTTTAGTACATTAATGTTTAACATAATTAGTGATATGGTCAGGTTTGGATTACCATATTATTTTTTGTTTTCTGTTGTCTCCAGTTTTTTGTTTTTATGTTCCTTTTTGCCTACCCCCCTCACTTTTGAATTATTTGCAGTATATTTTTAGAATTTGACTTCAATTTCCTTTTGGTATTTTGGCTGTACTTCTTTGCATTATGTTTTTAGTAGTTGCCCCTAGGGATGGTGGTATACATCCTTAGCTTTTCATAGCTCACCTACAATTAATAACATACTACTTCTCATTAAATATTGAAATCTTGCAGTGTTATAGCTCTCAAACCATCTCATCCTTTATATCATAGTTGTTATATGTAGTGCATTATGAACCATAAAATAGTGATATAGGTTTTTCTTTGAACTGTTTAATGGTTTATAAAGAATTAAGAGGAGAAGGCAATCAGGAAAAAAGTTTTTGCATTAACCAGATATTTATCATTTTCAGTGTTCTTTATTTTCTGAGGATCCAAGTTTTTTGTTTGTTTGTTTTTTTGCAGTACGCAGGCCTCTCACTGTTGTGGCCTCTCCTGTTGCGGAGCACAGGCTCTGGACGCGCAGGCCCAGCGGCCACGGCTCACAGGCCCAGCTGCTTCCGCGGCATGTGGATGTGGGATCTTCCCAGACTGGGGCACGAACCCATGTCCCCTGCATCGGCAGGCAGACTCTCAACCACTGCGCCACCAGGGAAGCCCCCCAAGTTTTTATCTGGTATCAATTCCCTTAAGTCTAAGGAAATTTCTTTGGCATTTTTTGTATTGTAGGTCTGCTGCCAATTAATTTTCTTAATTTTTAAAAAAGTCTTGTGAACATTTCTATTTTGCCTTTATACTTGGAAGGATATTTTCACTGACTATATGGAAGTATGAGTTATTTTTTCTTTCAAAGGCATTTCAAAGATGTTATTCCACTTTCTGTTGGCCTTCCATGGTTCCTAATAAGAAGTAGGTTGTAAATCAGTGTATTTTTTTACCTTGTATATAATATGTTGTTTTTCTCTTGCTGCCTTCAAGATTTGCTCTTAATGTTTGTGTATCAATAGTTTGATTATGATGCTTTCATCAAATTTGGGAAAATTACAATCAGTATTTCCTAAAATATTTTTTCTGTCCCATTTTCTTTCTCCACTCCTTGTGGAATTCCAGTTACAAATATGCTGGCCTGTTTAATCTAATCATATAGGTCCCTGAGACTGTTCTTTTATTTTTAAAAAGTGTTGTGTGCGTGTGTTCCTCATCTTGGATCATTTCTATTGACCTATCTTCATGTTCACTAACTTTTTCCTCTGCTGTTTCCATTTGGCTGTTAAGTTCATTCACTGATTTTTTTTTTTTTTTTTTTTTTTCTTCCCAGAAACTGAACTTTTCAGCTGTAGAATTTGCTTTTGTCTTTTTGGCTTTATTTTTCTACTGAGATTTCTTATTTTCTGATGAGATTTTCATTTATTAAAAGTATGTTTTGATTTATTGAGGATCATAACAGCCATTTTAAAATCTTTGTTTTTTGTTTAAACCTCTGGTTCATCTCAGAGTCAAACTTGCCAAATTTTATTTTCTCTTGAGCATGTGTTCTGTTATCTTGGTTCTTCATATATCAGATAGTTTGGGATTATATCCTGGACATCATGAATGTTGTGTTGTATAGTGTCTAGATTCTGTTACTCTCCTCCAATCAGTGTTTCTTTTTTTAAATAATGGACCATATATATTTTTCTGTGAGGTCCCTATTTATGCCCTTTGCCCATTTTTTTTCTGTTGAGCTGTTTCTTATCAATTTGTAAAAACTTTTATACATGAAAGATAAGTATTATTTATCATATTTTAAAATGTTTTCCTGGTTTTATTTTTTTCTTATAGTGCTTATAATTCTTACATAGTCAAATTTGACAGATTTTTACTTTATGACTGATGCTTTTTGTTATACTTAGAAAGGTCTTGCCCATTTTAAGAATATATAACTATGGGACTCCCCTGGTGGTGCAGTGGTTAAGAATCTGCCTGCCAACGCAGGGGACACGGGTTCAATCCCTGGTCCAGGAAGGTCCCACATGCCACAAAGCAACTAAGCCTGTGCGCCAGAACTACTGAGCCTGCACTCTAGAGCCCACGAGCCACAACTACTGAAGCCCACGTGCCTAGAGCCCATGCTCTGCAACAAGAGAAGCCACCACAATGAGAAGAAGCCCGCGCACCGCAACGAAGAGTAGCCCCTGCTCGCCATGACTAGAGAAAGCTCACGTGCAGCAACGAAGACCCAACACAGCCAAAAATAAATTAATTAATTTGAAAAAAAAAGAATGTATAACTATTCATCTGTCTTTTTCTCTAGTGATTTTATGGCTTTATTTTCTACTTTCAAATATTCAGTCTATCTATATTTTTTTGTTTGTTTTGGCATAAAGATTATGGTAAAGATATAACTTTTCCTCCCTAAAGTAATTAGTTAGTTGTCCCAGCACCATTTGTTGCATAGTATATCCCTTTTCTGTTGATTTGATACATTTATCATTCTGTAAAATTTTATATCTAATTGGGTCTGTTTCAGAATTTTCTGTTTTTAAAAATTGTCATGTATTTATGTTCTAATACCACACTGTAATGTTATAACTTTTATAGCTTGTTACGTTTGATATCTGAACAGCAAAGCATCTTATTTTATCATTTTTGTAGCTGTTTATCACTGTTTATTCTTTTAGGTAAATCTTAGAACCTCTTCTAGTTATCTGTTGCCGCATAACAAACTACTCCAAACTTAGTGACTTAAAACTCAGTAATTTTGTTTGTTCACAATCTGTGGGCCAGGTGTTCAGGCAGGGTTGGCTGGGAATTCTGCTCCACATGACGTTGACTAGGGTCACTTGGTGGTATTCACCTGTGAGTTTGTCTAGTCTGAAGGGTTAATGGGTTTGTGTCTAAGAATTTATGGCCATCTTTAATCTGCCACAGAATCATTTTATCAGATTTTCTCCAAAATCTTTTTGGAGTATTAATTGTAATTTTGTTCAATTTACAAATGAATCAATAATATACATCCTAGTACTATTTTCCCACTTAACTATGGCTGTGTAACACCACCTGAAAACTTAGAGCTAAAAAACGACATGCTCCTGAATCTGCAGTCTGATGAGGAGGGCCCAGTGGGGATGGCTAGTTTCTGCTGCATTTGGTGTCAGCATGGACAGTTCCAAGGCTGAAGGTTGGAATCATCAGAAGCCTTCCTTACATAAATGGTGCCTAGACTGGGAAGAGTCAAACAGCTGGGGATGGAAGAAGTAGGGCTCCTGAAGCATCTTTTTCACTTGTGGTCATTTCAGCATGATGGCTGCAGGATAGCCAGACTTCTTACATGATAGCTCAGCTCAAAAGGCCAAGAGAGAGGTCTTGTTTGATTGGTTTATGTTTGGGAGAATTTCAGCATTTGAATAACACAAGTCACAAGCCTTCCCCCAGATTCAAGGAAAGGGAAGAAAATAGGCCCATCTCTCTGTGAGCAAAATGGCAATATTTTGAAGAGTTTTGAAGAGCATGTGAGACTAGTACTATTATTGTGACCGTTTTTGGAAAAGAATCTGCCGCTCTCTTCTCTTTCAGGCACGTGGTTTATTCTGTTTATTCAAGTTATCTTTTGTGTTTTTCCGTAAGATTTTACATTTTTATATATCTATATCCATTTATTACCTATCTATCCTCATCCCTTATTAGAATTAGTCCTGTATATCTTTGATCATTGAGGATCTTTTTTCAATGTTATAATTTTTTCATTTTTGATATGATTTTGACATTGAAAAAGGCTTTGTCTTTGCAAATCAGATTAGTAGAACATCTCCAATGTTATATAAATTTATTCTACCTTCCTTATGTGCTGTAGTCACTCTTTAGAGAACTTTTAGGTTACATGTTTAAGAATAGCCATTTGAAAAGGGAATAGCACTACTGGTTTTTTGGTCCAGTGTAAGAGAGTTTAGAAGTCGCCTTTCTGTTCTAAACAACAGTGGTGAAGTGGAAGGAAGTTTTATTTTATATCAGTCTTGCAACTTTATATATAGTGTTAAAAATGTTGTGAGAGGGCTTCCCTGGTGGTACAGTTGTTGAGAGTCCGCCTGCTGATGCAGGGGACACGGGTTCGTGCCCTGGCCTGGGAGGATCCCACGTGCTGCAGAGCGGCTGGGCCCATGAGCCATGGCCGCTGAGCCTGTGCGTCTGGAGCCTGTGCTCCGCAATGGGAGAGGCCATAGCAGTGAGAGGCCCGTGTACCAGGAAAAAAAAAAAAAAAAAATATGTGAGAGTGACAAGGATGAGTCCTGTAGATTGCTCTCTGGAAGTTTAGACATTGAGATTGTGCATTGTGTGCCTTTTTACTTAAAAAATTAAAATATTTTTTGCACTCACTTTTTAAAATTATGGTTTATTCTTTTTTCTGAACTTTGAAACTTTTGTAATGTGAAAATTTTTGTTTGAAAGTTATTTGTATTCAGCCATATATTAAAAACAGTTCAAGAGAGCTGCTTCAGATAGTCACTACATATTTAAAGTCCTAGAGGTTTAATTAAGGGAATTTTTAATGTATATTTATAAATGATATAATAACGGATTTGGAAATATGCTTACATTTTAAATTTTGTCTGGTTATCACAGTGCTGGCAAATTAATGTCATTGATGAACTTTTGAAACCAAGTTCTGAATAAATACTTTTGAAAACAGGCAAAACTCTACTCTCTTCCTAAACTTAGCAGGTTTGTAGGTTATACTTCTGTTCCAAGGGAGATAGTTTTAAGATTGATAAGCTCTTTGAAGAATTTATTCTGACCACTTTATCTACTAATTTTTGACTCATACCTTTATCATTTTGTATACTCTCATTCTATTTGTATTATTGGTTGTAGTTGCTACGTAATAAGTGAAACACTTCAGAATTCCTTTTCAACTTGAGATTCCCCATTTACCCTTTGTCTAGTGATGAATGTTTCCTGCCTGATGTTCACTTTATTATATTGGTCACCGAAACTACTATATTCTCTAAGAGCAGGCAGGGATTTTAAGATACCATCTTGGACTAGATGTAAAGCTGCCTTTCTAGCCTCTTTCTTAGGTAGACCTTGGCAGTTCTTATTTCTCTGGTTTGTTTCTCCTGGGGATGTGTGTGACCTGATAACAAATTGCTATATATAAACAATCATTTTTACTTTATCAAAGTGGGGCCAGTCACTGGAAGACAGGAGCTAGGTTTTAGTTATCTTTATTAGATGTTGTAAGTGGTAGTTTTCAGATAGACTTTTTTTGGCAAACAAACTTGACTTTCTCATCCTCATGACTTTGATGGTTAGTTTCATCTTTCCTAAAGTGAAACTGACAATAAGCAGAGCAAGGCTCTCAAGGAGTGATTTAGGATTCATGTGGAAGTAATTTGCAGTTATTTGATAGGAAGTGGTAGTAATAGTCTTGAAATCTTTTTATATGGAACCCTATAGGTTAAGGAAAGCCTTTCTTTTTCCTGGGATGGTATTTTGGATATAAGTAGCAAAAGAAACTCTTAAGAACAAACTCAGGTTGTCCTAGTTCTAAATCCATTTTGTGGTTTTCTTGTGGTCTCTTTCTCTGACCTTCCACTACTAAAACTGTTGCGCCATTAAATCCCAATTTAATTCTGCTAGCCTTCTGTTCATCAGGTGTTTTTTTTTCAGGTGTTCTCCTCAGTAAAATGCCAGGCAGCAGACCATTTTCCTGTATTCAGCTGCATTCTGCATGACTATCTTGACTGCTACACTGAATCTTCACCTTGGTTCAAGGTTTTCTGTTTTAGCTGAAGAGAAAGGAGACAGGCACCTGCTTTCACCCAGTGCTGTCTTTCAAATTCATATCCCAGAGGAGGACTGAAAATCTTCCTACCACGTAATAATATACACCTGATAGTCTAACTGTGGTATAACAGGTGGCTAATGAGCTGTAACTGAAGCAAATGAAGTCCTCTTTACCTGAGATTTTATAGTCTGTAATTATATTATTTATATATATGTATATATACATATATATATTCATATATATAGGCTGGTAATATAAAATTTTTAAATCATTGTTTGGTCCAAAGGCTGGTATGCTTCAGATCTAAACCTAGGATGGTATTTTCTTCTTCCCTCTAGCTGTCTTTTCAAGTGGGAGAAAATATGGATTACTCTTCAAAGGGATACAGTTGTCATTTGCTGGTGAAAAATGGATTTGGGAAAAAGTAAGGAGTCAGTCATCAGTTACACCCCTGCCAGGTGTTTGGGCAGCCAGATCCTCCCCCTGTCATTTCTTGAGTGAGCCTTGAGGAAGACCTGGTGATTTACCCATCGACTGGCCATAGAAGAAAGCCCTTGTTATCTGTTAACAGCAGCATTCCATTCCACCCCCATTTCCCCAGGTGGGTCTGTGGTAGACATTGTTAGCTAATTATGATCACCCTGCTCATTAGAGTCAGTTTGCTCCCTGCATTATGCCAGCAGGCTTTTTTGCCCAGATCCAAGGGTGAATTTAGCCCTATGCTAGAACACCAAGATATGAAAAAAATTGTTTGCAACGTTTGATGTTCCTATTGGGGGTGATTTATTTCATTTCCGTATTATGGTTGAAGAACCTAGCATAAATTACGTTGAATTATGATTTGTGTGCCTCATTATATCTATGTTGTTGAAAACATACCTCAAACAATTTGTTTCTTAAATTTTCTTAGTTTTGGGAACTCCCTGGCGGTCCAGTGGTTAGGACTCCATGCTTTCACTGCCGAGGGCACAGGTTCGACCCCTTGTCAGGGAACTAAGATCCCATAAGCCCCGTGGCCAAAAAGATAATTTATCTTAGTTTTTAGAATATTTTTGCATATTCAGAACTTATTATCCTCAACTAAATTGTTTATTATACAATGTGCTTTTTAAAAAATTGTTCAATAAGTTAATTACTGTCTTTATCTGAAAAATCTTCATAGAAATTGTGATTTGGTTTATTAACTCTCAGCAGCCCGTTCCTGAGCTCTAAGGAAGCTTGCCTTCTTCTGAACTACCCGATCTTTCTTCTGGGCAAGTGACACTTTGGGACGGTTCCACCTCTTCTTTTTAACTTCTTTCTTAGGCTTCTTCTCATACACTGGATTCTCTCATATTGCAGCGTGAGCTTTCTTATACATCTCCTCCATCATGTCTGGAGTTACGTTTTTTATGTATTGAGAGAATTGTTTTTTGTAAGCATCTTCATCTTCTTCAATCAGGTAACGCATATAATCTGCAGCGTTCTGCCCCATGATGTGCTTTCGGTGTACCTCAGCATTGAATTCTTTGCTTTCTGAATCATAACCAGGGAACCGTTTGGTACTGTGAGGGATAGACAAGCCTCCATCGACAGCTCCCTTCAGGGCCCCAAAAACTTTATTCCCAGTAGTAGTCCCGGCAAGCCCTGCATCCAAGTAACAGGTGAAGGCACCGGGTTGACCATCAGTGCTTTCCACATCGTATTCATCTCCAGTCACCTCGACTTGGCCTTCATAAATTTTGTCCATACCAAACCTATTAAGAAGCCTGCATGCCAGCAGCAGGCCAGTACAATATGCTGCAGCATAATTTGTCAGGCCAACCTTCACACCATACTTCGGGAGTTCATGAGCATAAGCTGCACAAACTATCATATCTCCTTCTATACGGGCATAAGCAATCTGAAAAATGATATCTCTGTTAGTTACATGAACTATCATTCTGTATTTGGGTGTGTTGTACTTATTTTTATCTTGAATTACCAATCGTTTCCGAGCATAGTAGTCAGTTTTGCCCTCTCGCCATCTTCTAAATTTCACTTGGTATCTCTTGAAGTAGGCCTTATTCTTGACAACTTTAACAAACCCCATCCTGTAAAACAGAAGCTCTAGCCGTCACTGAGCTGTAGAACCAGCACGGCTCTGCCAGTGTGCTTTATTTATATGAACAAAATAGTGCTTTCCTGTACATTTAAAATCATTTTCAATTCATATATAATGAAAATACATAAAGTATCTCAAAATTTCTTTTGTAAAATTGGGATATGTCTTACCCACCATTCTTATATGCCAGCAGATGTGTTCCAGGTTACATAACAGGAAACCATGGGAAACAAAAACTGATAAATGCAAGAGCTATATACCATAACAGCTGAGTAGGAGACAACATCTCACTGTTAAAATTTCTTTTTTTAATATTTATTTAATTTATTTATTTGGCTGCACCAGATCTCTTAGTTGTGGCATGCGGGATCTTTAGTTGCAGCATGCAGGATCTTTTAGTTGCGGCATGCAGTATCTTTTTTAGTTGTGCAATGCGGGATCTTTAGTTGTGGCATGAGAACTGTTAGTTACGACATGTGGCATCTAGTTCCCTGACCAGGGATCGAACCCCGGCCCACTGCACTGGGCGTGCGTAGTCTTAGCCACTGGAGCACCAGCGAAGTCCCTCACTATTAAAATTTCAATTCAAATAAATCAAAAACTAATTGCTCTCAGTAACATAATAAGGTAAATTTTTGAGAGAATGAAATGGAAATAGTAGGCGTGTATGCTTTAGTGCACAGATTTGAATACACACAATTTTTTAGTAAATACTTTCAGCATAAATTTTACATGCAGCATCTTCATATTATGGTACAAAAACTAAGAAATGAGTAGCAAAACATAGCTGGTTCTCAACCAGACGAAAAAGAGAAATACATACTACAAAAGGCTGTGTACTACTTGAAAGACATAAAAACCCCCATCACCAGTTTTTCAGCTCGTAAGACTGGCAAAGCTAAACTTAGAGTTTTGTTCAACTCTACCTGCCTGTTTCGACAAGAAAATAAAATCTATATATAATGGACTAGCTAATCTCAAAAGGATCTATGAAAAGAACAGAGTGATAAGGTAGACAAAATTAACATAACTACTGAAATGGATAGAATTTATAAAAATTTAGAAACTAGACTTTAAAAATCTAGAACACTACACAACTAGATACTTTGAATAAATCAATTGTAATAGGAAACACAAGAAAATTTGCTAGGATCACTGGTGAATATTTTTCAACATATAATACCTATATCATAAATAGCTACAAAACACTGAAGGCTACTAATTTATTTTGTGAGGCAGACAGATATGGTGCCTGATAAGGACAGAACATAAAAATGAAGGCCAATCTTCCAAAAGGAACTGAAAAGATGCTGAACATCGCTAATTATTAGAGAAATGCAAATCAAAACTACAGTGAGATGCTACCTCACACTGGTCAGAATGGCCATCATTTTTTAAAATCTACAAATAACAGATGCTGGAGAGGGTATGGAGAAAGGGGAACCCTCCTACATTGTTGGTGGGAATGTGAATTGGTGCAGCCACTGTGGAAAACTGTATGGAGGTTCCTCAAAAAACTGAAAATAGAGTTGCCAGATGATCCAGCAATCATCATTATCTTGTGTATCCCTTAACTAATTATCATAATCATAGTTATTGATATTTTTTACTACTTTTGTCTTTTAACCTTCATACTGAAATGGATAGAATTTATAAAAATTTAGAAACTAGACTTTAAAAATCTAGAACACTACACAACTAGATACTTTGAATAAATCAATTGTAATAGGAAACACAAGAAAATTTGCTAGGATCACTGGTGAATATTTTTCAACATATAATACCTATATCATAAATAGCTACAAAACACTGAAGGCTACTAATTTATTTTGTGAGGCAGACAGATATGGTGCCTGATAAGGACAGAACATAAAAATGAAGGCCAATCTTCCAAAAGGAACATGAAAAGATGCTGAACATCGCTAATTATTAGAGAAATGCAAATCAAAACTACAGTGAGATGCTACCTCACACTGGTCAGAATGGCCATCATTTTTTAAAATCTACAAATAACAGATGCTGGAGAGGGTATGGAGAAAGGGGAACCCTCCTACATTGTTGGTGGGAATGTGAATTGGTGCAGCCACTGTGGAAAACTGTATGGAGGTTCCTCAAAAAACTGAAAATAGAGTTGCCAGATGATCCAGCAATCATCATTATCTTGTGTATCCCTTAACTAATTATCATAATCATAGTTATTGATATTTTTTACTACTTTTGTCTTTTAACCTTCATACTAGCTTTATAAGGGATTAATCCACTATCTTTACTATATATTTACCTTTCCAGTGAGATTTATTCTTTTGTATGTGTTCTTTTTTTTTAGTTTGGCTGCACCATGCAGCGTGCGGGATCTTAGTTCCCCGACCAGGGATCAAACTCATGCCCCCTACAGTGGAAGCATGGAGTCTTAACCACTGGACTGCCAGGGAAGTCCCCTTATATGTGTTCTTGTTGCTGATCAGTGCTATTTCTTTTCAGCTAAAAGAGGTCCCTTTAACGTTTCTTATAAGACCAGTTTAGTGGTGATTAACTCCTTTGCTTGTCTGGAAATCTTTTTTCAGAATTTCTCCTTCACTTCTGATTAATAACGTTGCTGGGTAGAATATTCTTTTTTTTTTTTTTTTTTTTTTTTAAATATTTATTTATTTATTTATTTGGCTGCAACAGGTCTTAGCTGCAGCATGTGGGATCTTGGTTGCCACGTGCAGGATCTTCCTTGCCACGTGTGGGATCTTTAGTTGTGGCATGCAGGATCTAGTTCCCTGACCAGGGATCAAACCCGGGCCCCCTGCATTGGGAGTACAGAGTCTTAACTACTGGACCACCAGGGAAGTTCCAGAAAGATATTCTTTGTTGGAAGTTTTTTTTTCTTTCAGCTCTTTGAATATATCATGCACAACCTTCTGGCCTACAAGTTTCTGCTGAAAGATCTGCTCATAGCCTTAGAGGGGGTTACCTTGTATGTAACAAGTTATTTTTCTCTTGCTGCCTTTGATATTCTCTCCTTGTCTTTAAATTGGCACTTTTAATTATAATGTGCCTTGGTATGGGTTTCTTTGGATGTTTCTTATTTGCAGCTCTTTGGGCTTCCTGGATCTGAATGTCTGTTTCCTTCCCCAATTGGGGAAGATTTCAGCCATTGTTTCCTTAAATAATATTTCTGCCCCTTTCTCTCTGTTTTCTCCTTCTGGAAGCCCTATGATGCAAATGTTAGGCCATTTGTTGTTGTCCCATAAAAGTTCCTTAAGCCATCTTCACTTTTTCTCATTCTTTTTTCTTTTTGCTGTTCTAACTGGGTCAGTTCCACTGCCTTCTAGAAGTCGACTGATTCTTTATTCTGCTTCATCTAGTCTGTTGTTGAACCCCTCTAGTGTATTTTTTCAGTGCTGTTATTTTATTCCTCAGCTCTGTGATTTCTAAATATTTGGTACATTCTTAATATTTTCTATTTCTTGTTGAAGTTCTCACTGTGTCTATCCATTCTTCTCCCCAGTTAGTGAGCATCTTTAGAACCATTACTTTGAACTCTTTATCAGGTAAATTACTTATCTCTGTTGTTTCATTGTTTTTTTTCGTGAAGTTTTATCTTGTTCTTTCATTTAGGACATATTCCTCTGTGTCTTCATTTTGCTTTACTCTCTTTTGGTTTCTATACAGTAGATGAAGCAACCACATCTCCCAGTCTTGAAGGACTGGCCTATGTAGGAGATGAACCTTATCATTCAACCCTACTTCAGCTCTTGGTTGTCTCTCAAACCTTTGTGATTGTCCAGGCAGCTTATTATATTTTTAATAGTTCCTAGTAGTTGAGGATGTGCTAAGACCTGTCAGTGTCCCAAAAGGGAGGGTCTCAGCACCCAGATTCAGGACAACTAGAAGCCAGATCCTCAGGCATCAGCTTTTAAATGTATGCAAATATATATAGTCTTTTGGGACCCCACGTGTAAGCCCTGCTGGCCACCAGAGCCAGGAGGGGTAGAGGTGTCCCCAGCAGCAGTAACAAAAATCAAGGCAGATGGGGTATGAGCTTCTTTCTGGGTGACACAAATCATTACAGTCCCATGGGACCAGGACACAAAATCCTCTGGCCTCCAGAGCCAGGCAGTCAAGAGGCATCCCCTAAGTGGTAGTCACAAAAATCAGGGCACTAGACATGACACTTTAGCTTACTCTGTATATGTGAACAATAAAACTTTAATGGCAAGCATAAAAGAAGTTAGAATAAATGAGGACTTATACCCTGGCTAATGGGAAGGCCAAATATACTAAGATCCCATGTTTACCTTATGTATTTAATATTTATCCAAGTAAGATACATATCTTAAAACCTTGCTACCAGTAAAATCAGCATCACCTGGAAGCTTGTTATAAATGCAGAACCTCAATTCACCACTGCAGACTTAGTGAATCAATCTTCACCTTAAGACTTTAAGAATTCTGGGTGATTCTTATGTACCTAAAGTTACAAAAGCACTGTGTTTAAAGCAGTAGTTCTTGAATCTGAGTAAAGTCAGAGTCAGCTGGGAGCTTTTAAAAATACAAAGTCTTAGGAAGTAATGAAATAGGGTTGTTTTGTTTTTGTGTTTCTTTTCAGAAAGCCTACCAGTTGATTCTGATGTGCTAAATTTGATGGTAGCTGCTTCAAAGAATTTTATTATATGGCAATAATGTATATATGAAGAAGTTATAAGATATATTAAGTGATAATTATCAAATAGTATTGGTTGAAAAATAAACAAGTAAACCATAAAACAAAGTAGCAGTTCCAAAGATTGATTCGTGGATTCATTCATTCAGTTCCAAAAATTAATTCCTCATTGCATACATTATAGGAATTTCCAAGTGAATTAGAGATTAACAAGATGCTGATATTAAAAGAAAAAAGGAGAGAGAAGTTATGATTTTTCTGTATTCTTCGAAATGTGAAATCTTTGTGGGTAAATGGAAAAACTATGTAAATATCAAGGGGGGAATTATATAGCATAAAACCAGAATAGGGTCTAGAATATTGTAAACAGTCAGTATTCTGAGGTGACGTTTTTGTTTTAACAGCTTTAGTGAGGCATAGTTTACATACCATAATATTCACCCATCATGAGTATGTAATAATTCTGTAATTTTTAGTAAATTTCCACTGTTATGCAGTCATCACCCCGATGCAATTTTAGAACATTTTCATTACCCGCAAAACTTAACCATTTGTGGTCAATCACCCATTCCAATTCCCAACCCTGAGCAACTACTGATATGCTTTCTGTCTCTCTAAATGTCTCTTCCAAAAATTTCTTATAAATGGTATCATATATTACATGGTCTTTTGTGTTTGGCTTCTCTCACTTAGCATAATGTTTTTGAGGTTTAGCCATGTAAGTGGTAGCTTGTAAGGAAGTAGTAGTTTGTTCCTTTTTATTCTCTTGTATAGATGTACCATAGTTTGTTTATCCATCCACTAGTTGATGGATTTGACTCCAGTTTTTCAGCTATAGTACCGCTATGAATATTCACATAGAAATCTTTGTGTGAACATATATTTTCATTTCCCTTGTGTAAATGTATAAGAGTAGATTTGCTGAATCATATGATAAGTTTATTTTAACTTTTTCAGAAACAACCAAACTTTTCCAAAGTGGATGTACCATTTTACATTCCCACCAGTAATATATGAGGGTTCCAGTTTTGATTGGAATTGCACTGAATCTGTAGGTCACTATGGGGAGAGTGCCATCTTAACATTGACTTTTCCAATTCATGAATATGAAGTGTTTTCTCTGTTTAAATCTTCTGTAATTTATTTCAGCAATATTTCATAGTTTGCTGTATATCTTACACTTTGTTGAACTTGTTCCCTAAGTATTTGATTTGATTTGATTCTGTTGTGAATGGAATTGTTTTCTTAATTTCATTTTCAGATTGTTCATTGCTGGCATGTAGAAAAAAATGGGTTTTTGTATAATAATCTTGTATTCTGCAACCTTGATAAACCTGTTTATTAGTTTAAGTACTGTTTTTGTGTATTCCTTAGGGTTTTCTACATAGAGGATCATGTCATCTGCAAATAAAATCAGTTTTAGTTCTTCCTTTCCAATTTGGATGTTTTAAAAAAAAAAAATTTTGGAGGGGGTGCTTTTTCTACTGATGAGACCCTCCAGTAAAATTTAAATAGACGTGGCTGGAGCAGACATCTTTGCCTGTTCCTTGACCTTAAGGGGAAGCATTCAGTCTTTCATTGTGAAGTAAGATATTAGCTCTGTTTTTCATATGCCCTTTATCAGGTTGAAGAAGTTTTCTGTTTCTAGTTTGTTGAATGTTTTTATCATAAATGGGGGTTGGATTCTATGTTGCTGGATTGGATTTCCTACTCATGGATGTTTTCATTAATATTCTTGAAGGATATTAAGCTATAGTTTTTATCTCTTGTGATAAAGGAATTCAGTCCTTTTGTCATTGTCTGACTTTGGCCTTATAGAATGAGTTGGGAAGTGGTCCCTTCTCAGTTTCTGGAAGAATTTGTGAAAGACTGGTACTGTTTCTTCATTAAATGTTTGATATAATTGACCAGTGATGCCATCTGGACCTGGGCTATTCATTGAGGGAATATTTTTAATTAATAATTTGTGTAGGGTTAGTAGTGATGTCCCCTTTTACATTCCTGATTTTGTCCATTTGTATCTTTGTTTTTTCTTGATCAGTTTAGCTAAAGGTTTATCAACGTTTTTTGACCTTGTCAAAGAACGAACTTTTTATTTCATTGATTTTCTTGATGTGTTTTTTTCTTTATTGTTTCCATTGTGATTTTATTTCCTCTTGCTTGCTTTGGGTTTAATATGCTCTTTTTCTAGTTTTCTGTAGATAAAAGCTTATATCTCACTGATTTGAGGGCTTTATTTTCTATATAGCTGATTAAAGGTATACATTTTCCCTTTAAGCAGTGCTTTAACTGCATCCAATAAATTTTGATATAGTGTGTTTTAATTTTTATTCACTTCAGGTATTTTCTAATTTCTTTGTGATTTCTTCTTTGTTTTGTTTCATAGTCTAATATTTGGGGATTTCTAAAATTTCTAACATCTGTAATTTAATTCTACTGTGGTCTGAAAAACATATTTTGGTTTCGGTCCTTCTTAGTTTATTGAGACTTGTTTTTTGACTTAGCATTTGGGCTTTCCTAAAGAACATTCTGTGTGTGCTTGGAGAAAAATGCGTATTCTGTTCTTGTTGGGTAGAGCGCTCTGTAAATGTCACTTAGGTAAAGTTAGTCGATGGTATTTTTTTAACTCTTTTCTGTCCTTGCTTAATTTCTGTTTAGTTGTTTTATCTTTGAGAGTGGGGTATTAAAACTTCCAAATATAATTATTGAATTGTCTGTTTCTTCTCTTCTGTCAAGTTTTGCTTTGTGAATTTTGAGAGTCTATTTTTAACTATGTAGACCATTTATAATTATCATATATGTGTTTACCCTTTTATCTTTATGAAATGTCCCTCATTGTCTCTAGTAATATTTGTCTTAAAATCTGTTCTGTTTTGTATTAACATAGCTTCTGCAGCTCTCTTGTGGTCACCATTTTTATGGTATGTCTTTTTACCTCTTTTAACTTTCAACCCATTTTTATTGTTAAATCTAAAGTGTGTCTTTTGTAGACAGCATGTGGTTGAATCTTGCATTTAAAAAATTGTCAATCTTGGAACTTCCCTGGTGGCACAGTGGTTAAGAATCCGCCTGCCAATGCAGGGGACACAGGTTCGATCCCTGGTCCAGGAAGATCCCACATGCTGTGGAGCAACTAAGCCCGTGCGCCACAACTACTGAGCCTGCGCTGTAGAGCCTGCGAGCCACAGCTGCTGAGCCCGCGTGTCACAACTACTGAGGCCCACGTGCCTAGAGCCCGTGCTCTGCAACAAGAGAAGCCACCGCAATAAGAAGCCTGTGCACTGCAACGAAGAGTAGCCCATGCTCACTGCAGCTAGAGAAAGCCCACGCGCAGCAACGAAGACCCAGCGCAGCCAAAAATAAATAAATAATAAATAAATAAATTTATTTTTTTAAAAAAATTGTCAATCTCTGCTTTTTATTGAAGTGTTTAATCCATTCACATTTAGTGTAATTATTGATTGATTGAATTTACATTTGCCGCTTTGCTACAGTATTTGTTTTGTATATAGCTCGTTTCTTTTGTTGCTACAGCCTTCCTTTTTATCTTTTGTGTTAAACAAATCTGTATTTCAAAATTGTATTTCTTGTTTTGTGTCAACTATTTTTCATTTGACCATTTTAACTCATCTCTTGATTTTTTTTTTTAATCCTCCTTTGGTTTTTTAGTTATTTTATTATTTGGGATTGCAGCGTGCATCTTAATTTCTGAACAGTCTATATCAGATTAATAGTATTTTAATTCTGGTAGAATGTAACAACTTTGCTCCAATATAGCTCAGTTCCCTCCCCCTATTGTGCTGTTATTGTCATATATATTACATCTATATATGTTAAAACCAACAATATATTGTGCTATTTATCCACATATTTGCCATTTCTTGTTTTTCATTTCTTCCTGTGGATTTGAGTTACCTTCTGGGGTCATTTCCTTTCAGACCAAAGGGATTCTTTTTATTTCCTGTAAGGCAAACCTGCTGGCAACAGACTCTTTTAGTCATTACTTATCTTGGATTGTTTCACTTTGCCTCTATTTTTGAAAAACAGGGTCTTTTTTAACTGAATATAGAATTTTTGCCTGCCCCACTACCACCACTGCAATTATGGGGTTCCACTTCCCTCTAGTCTTCATTATATCTGATGAAAAGTCAGTCATTAATTGTCTTGGTTTTCTTCATATTTCAGTTATTATGTTTGTCTTTAACTTGATCTGTGGTTGACTGTGAAGTGTCTAGGTGCAGAATTCTTGTGTCTATCCTACTTGGGAGTTTTCGAGTTTTGTATATTGTTCTTCATCAGATTTTGAAAGTCTTTTTTGTTTTTTGTTTTTTGGGGTTTTTTTTGCAGTAAGCGGGCCTCTCACTGTTGTGGCCTCTCCCGTTGCGGAGCACAGGCTCCGGACGCGCAGGCTCCGGAAGCGCAGGCTCAGCGGCCATGGCTCATGGGCCTAGCAGCTCCGCGGCATGTGGGATCTTCCCGGACCGGGACACGAACCCGTGTCCCCTGCATCGACAGGCGGACTCTCAACCACTGCGCCACCAGGGAAGCCCCAGATTTTGAAAGTTTCATAAACGATTATTTCTTCAAATATCTTTTTTTCTGCTACTTTCTCTCTCTCCTTTTTTCATGGTACTCCCATTAGATGTATGTCGGTACATTCAGTGTTATTGCATAGGCCTCTGAGGCTCTGTTCATTTTTCTTCAGATTTTTCCTCTCTGTTCTTGAGATTGTATAATTTCTATGGATCTGTCTTTTATGTTCACTGATTTTTTTTTTCTTCTGCTATCCGAAATCTGCTTTGGGCCAATCTAGTGAATTTTTCATGTCTGATATTGTATTTTTCAACTTTAGAGTTTGTTTCCTTTTTTGTAGTTTCTATTTCTGTATTGAGATTTTTCTATTGTTGTGTCATTATCACCATATTTTTCTTTAATTCTTTGAACATATTTATAATAGCTGCTTTTGAAGTTTTTCTGAATACAGCATCTGGACCCACTCAGAAACAGTTTCTTTTGACTGCTTTTCCCCCTGAGTATGGGTCACATTTTCCTTTTTTTTTTTTTAACATGTCTTGTAATTTTTGTTGTTGTTGTTAAAACTGGACATATTTGGCAATATATTGTAACAACCCTGGGTCTGATTCCTCCCCAGCCCTCCTCCCATGTCTGAATGTTGTCATTATTGCTGTTGTTATGTATGTTTGCTTATATTTAAATAACTTGACTTAATATGCGGGATCTTTCTCCCCTGTGGATTGCAGCCATTCAAGTTTTTGCTCAGTTGTTTTTGTTTTCATCTTTACCTTGGCCTTCTTGGAGTCCCATAGCTTAGTGGTCAGCCAGTGATTAGTTAAAGGTTGTGCTCAAACATCTTGAGCCAGTAAGGCTTCTACTCTTTGCTGAGCCTTCTGTGAGTGTATTAGGGAACTCATCTAGTTTTCAGGCATGCCTCAGCTTTTACTTTCTGCTATGCTTCTCATTTCTTCCCTTCCTATGTAAGAAGCCTCCTAGTCAGCCCTTGATAGGTGGAGAGTTTAGGACCTCTCCAGTCAACTCTGAGCATATATGCAGCCCCCAGTTAGCCAGGAATGCATAGAGAGTTTACTAGGCCCCCTGTGGCTCTCATTTCCGGAATCTCCTTATTAAATTTCTGGATTTCTGTTAGTCTGCACCTCTTCCCAACTGGGACAGCAGCCTCAGGCTAGCAGAGCTGTAGGCTTTATCTCTTCTTTTCTAGTTGGGTTCAATGGTTTTACTCTCAGTGCCACTGGGTATGGGGTTTTTGCCTTCCATTTCAAATCACTTCAGCAGACTCAGGCAGTGAAGCTGCTGGTTTCTGTGGCCAGCACTTCCCAGGTACTGCATGGACTGTGCTTGGGGTGGGGGGTGAATAAGGAGCAACCCAAAGGAGTAACACCACTGACTTCCACTGTTCTTACCCAGAGTTCCACATTTTTCATAAATAAACACTTTTAAATTTGTCATTTGACTTTAGTTGTTATCTGGAGTCCTGTAATGGTTGTTTCTGACACATTTGTCCAGTTTTGTAGTAGTTTTGTTGGGAGAGGATTTGCTGATTTCTTCAGTTTGCCACAGCTGGAAGTCTTGCCTCCTGTTTTGTATTTGCAATATTTTGGGGTTTGGTTATTTTTAAAAGGCTAACTAATTAAAAACCTGAAGGACATCTATATATTGTAGCTGCTTCAGCATTTTGCTTCACAATAGAAGTTAGGAGATTGTGATTAGATTAGGGGTGGGACTGTAGTTCTTCTATAATTCTGCTGACAGCACTCTCCTGTGGAATGCTCCTTAATAGCATATTCTTGTGTAATGATGAAGAAAACGTTTGTTTTTTTTTTAAGCAAGCGAATTCTTTTGGAATTCTATCAAAACATAAGGAAGATATTATGTATACTCCTCTCTACAGAATGAACTAGTGGCACAAAGAAAGGTATGATAGAATCCATTGGGCTGGTGTAGATGTGTATCTATATGCGAAAAAAAAAAGGAAAGAATCACCCTCTTTAAAAATTACTCATTATATAGATTTCAATCTAAAATGCTTTTTTATGCTCAAATTTAACTGGGAAGTTAGCCTTTACCTTTTTAGTTATATAATAACACAGAGAGAAACAGTACGAAATAAAACATACAGCTCAGTGATTTATCACAAAGTACACACCTCTAGCCATCATCCATATGAGAAATAAGACATTGGTAGCACCCAGAAGTCCTCTCTTCTCTGCCCCATCATTAAGTACCCCCCCAAGATAACCATTGTCCTTACTTTTATGATAACCACTTCCTTTCTTAATAGTTTCTGTCTACTAAGTGTGCATCCCTAAACATTAGAGTTTAACTTTGCTTATATTTTTTATATAGAAATCTTATTATTCATTTGTGACTGTTTTCTTTGGCTCAAAATTATGCTTGTGAGATTTATGTTGTTGCATGTAGCAGTAGTTCATTTCAATGCTATAGAGTATTCCATTATGTGAACATACAACAATTTGTTTATCTATTTTGCTGTTCATGGATATTTGAGTTGTTTCCAGTTTTAAGGGCATTAAAGATATGGCTGCCATGGACACACACACTTGTTTGTGTCTTAGTGTATAGGTACACAAATTCCTTTTGGGTATATACCTAAGAGTCAAATTGCTGGGTTCCAGTGTATATTTATTTTCATTTTAGTATATAAAACCAACCTGTTTCCCAAAGTGATTGTACAATTTACACTTCTACTAGCAGTGTATTAGAATTGACATTGCACCACATCTTCACCAAACATTTGGTATTGTCAGACTTTTAAACATTAGTCATTTTGGTGGTTATAGCGTACTTTCTCATTTGGTTTTAATTTTCATTTCCCAAATGACTAATGAGGTTAAGCTCCTTTTCATATGTTTATTGGCCATTTGAATTAATCCTTTCTTGTGAAATGGCTATTGAAGCCTTTTTAAAAAATTGATTTGTAGGAATTCTGTACGTATCTGGATAAGAGCCCTCTGTTGCTTTTTTTTTTTCCAGGCTTGCAGTCTCCTCTAAAGCCCTCTATTAGCAGAGTCTAACCTGGAGCTAGCTGGAAGAACCAAAACATGGTTTGCAGAGTCTTAGCCCCAGTATTATAGAGCAGTGTTTAGACGGATGGGCTTGAAATTGAGAAATGCTAGCTTAAGGCCGGTTTCCCTGCATCGGCAGGCGGACGCGCAACCACTGCGCCACCAGGGAAGCCCCCCTCTGTTGCTTTTTGCTCCTCCAGGCTTGCAGTCTCCTCTAAAGCCCTCTATTAGCAGAGTCTAACCTGGAGCTAGCTGGAAGAACCAAAACATGGTTTGCAGAGTCTTAGCCCCAGTATTATAGAGCAGTGTTTAGACGGATGGGCTTGAAATTGAGAAATGCTAGCTTAAGGCACAACCTTCCTGTCTGCAGAGCCACCTTTATGATAAGCCAAGTGTCTGTATATGGGAGAATCTGTTTCTGAGCCATATTTCTATTTCATTGGTCTGTTACACTAGCTAAATTACTGTGGCTTTATAATAAGTTTTCTTATGTGGTAGAGCAACTTTTCCCATCTTATTCTTCTTCAAGAGTGTCTTAGCTGTCCTTGGCATATTTGCATTTCCATAAAAACTTTAAGACTAATTCGTGTAGTTTCACAAAAAGAAAAACATTTCATGTTTTGAATTTCACTGAGTCTGTAAGTCAATTTGGGGAGAATTGAAATTTTTACAATATTGAGTAGTTTTCTAATTCATGAATATGGTATGTTTCTCCATTTATTTATGTCTTTAATTTCTCTCAGTGATGTTTTTTAGTCCTTTTGTGTAGAAGTCTTGCTTAGCTTTTCATAGTTTTAATTCCAGTATTGGATATTTTTAACATTATTATAACATTTAAATTTTTTTCATTTCAATTTTTTATTTTGCAATTTTGCAAATATACATTTTCTTTAGTTTTGAATAACTAGACCCCATTAACCTACTACTCAGATTCAGTAATTTCAAGGTTTGCTTTGTTTCAACAATATTTATTACTGAAGTATTTTAAAACAAATCTTAGATCTCATATCATTTCACCTATGTATACTTAGTATATACATCTGTAGAAAATATGGAAATTTATAATCATAATTTTAAACCACATTCAAATTTTCCCTTTTATTTCAAAAATGGCAGTTTTCTGTTGGTGTGTTCAGACAGTTTGCTTTTAACTTACAGCATACTGAGACTTACATTTTATGTTAAGTAATTATTAAAATATTAGCTTAACCACTAAAATATCAAATGATAAAGCATTCTCTGTGGCAATTAAAAACAAAACTTTTGGGACTTCCCTGGTGGTCCAGTGGTAAAGAATCCACCTTAAAATGCAGGGGACACGGATTAGATCCCTGGTTGGGAAACTAGGATCCCACATGCCGCGGGGCAATTAGGCCTGTGTGCCACAAACTGAGCTCGCGCACCTCAACTAGAGAGCCTGCGTGCCCCAAACGACAGAGCCCACGCGCTCTGGAACCCGCACGCCACAACTATAGAGCCCACATGCCCTGGATCCTGTGTGCCACAACTAGAGAAGAGAAAAAAACCTACACGCCACAACTAAAGAGAAGCCCACCTGCCTCAATGAAAGATCCCACGTGGCTCAACAAAGATCCGTGTGCCACAACTAAGACCTGACGCAGCCAAAAATAAAATATAAATAAATAATAAATCTTAAAAAATAATAATTAAAAAACTTTTTCTGATGATGTGAAGTTTCTGTTTCTAAATTCATTACAGTTTTTGACATTGGTAAAGCCGTAATCTTATAAACCTACCATGTGAGTAAAACTGTCCTTTTCTTTCATTTGATGTCTTCCACATTTATGAAACTAATGTACAACAAAAACTGCCATTCTTTAAATTTTTTAAAAAAATCTTTATATTCCTCAGTGTTCCTGTTACTGAATACATATCTTTCAGGAATTCATCAATGGGATTGAAATCAAGCATATTTTTGTGTGACATAGTTTTAGTTTTGGTTACCCTTTGTAACCTCCTCTTGCCCAAAGTTGTTAAAATGCAAGAAGGAGTTGCAGTTGTGAATTATTTTCCTTTGTGGTTTTGTACAGAAACCTTACCTTCATTGCAGCTGGTTTTACTCCCCATACAATGTTCACAGGTTCTTTCTAGAAGACTGTGGGTCGTGTGCCATGAAAACTTCCTAGACTTGGCAGACTAGGCTATGTCATGTTCACCCTCTAACATGAGAATATCCCCCTTGAAAAGGCAATGTGGCAACTTTTGTACAGGCTGGTCAGACTCTCACAGAGATATTTGACAGTGACTGAGGAGGAAGAGTCTCTCTGTCTTCCCAGCATCTACAGTAAGGATGGAACTAATTAATTCATGCTCTAAAGAACCATAAAATATTCCCGAGACAACAATAATTAGCATTAAATAATTTTTCACCTATATTTTAACTTATTCAGTGGTTATTGGTTTGGGGAGTTGAGGCAGTCTTAAAAGTTAGGTCTTAACAATAACAAGTATTTGAAAATAAATGTGACAGCTTGATATTGGATGGCTTGCCTGTTCCTTATTCTTCCTCCTTCCCTTCCTGGGTCTCTCACTACAGATCAGAATGGCTCAGTGCTGTGTCTCATCTGCTGGGATCATTGCTGTTTATACTTACCTAGACACAGAGTTAGAGGATAAGTTCCTATTAACTCTCCCAGTTAAATGTAGATGTTTTGCTTCTCCTGATCAGTAGTGTTAGGATAGGAGAGAAAGAAAGAACTATTTCACTGCTTTGGTTTGGCTACTGTGTAAGACCTTTTTTTCCTTGTAATAATCAGATTAACAAATTTGGGGATCATTTATAAGTATCTTAAGTTAAAGGAAAAGGATTGCTTTCTCATGTATAGAGCTAACTCAGCAAATACCAAATTTGGATAAACATTTAAAAAGAAAAACCAAACATCAGAAAAGCCCAACTGATGGAACAAATTATCTAAATATGAAAGATGAGAATCCTTTTCTGTGTTTTTGGGTGGGGGCAGGGAAACCTAGAAGGTTTGTGCTTCTAAATAGTTTGCAACTCTGTATATTATGTCAGAGTGCACACAAGCTAGATAGAGCTTGTTGAAGTTCTGGTTATAAAAATCAGAGAGTCATACAAATAAATTCCATATTTAACCTGTAGTGTCCATGAACATATAATATGTACTAAGGACAAATAAACATTTTGTAGACTTATTTGTTGTCAAAAATTTTGTCTCATAGTTTGCTATTGTTTTCTCAAGGAAACTTAATCTAAATACAAGTAAAAATAACTTTTAAGGAAGTGAATCTTGGAATGAATGTGAAGACAATAATTAAATATTTAGAGTCTAGCTAGGAAGTTCTATTACTGAGATGTGTACTGTATTGGTACAGTTGACATAGTAATTGTAGTATGTATAGCAAAAAATAGAGAATTGCTGATTACAAGTTAATGTGACTAGAATTAGAAGAACCTGATTTTCTTAATCCAAGTTGAAGCATTCTCTCTCTTTTTTTTTTTTTTTTTTTTTTTTTTGCTTTGGATAGTTAAAAACCTGTATCGGCACCATGAACTTTAAAACTGCTAATATACATGGGGGAAAGATTCTTCACATAAAATGAATGAGGAGCATTTAATTTCTTGGGGACTCTTGCTGATTAGTTATACTAATTAAAAGATATTATAATGTAACATTCTAGTGCCTGGGAAAGTATCCCCAATGATAAGTTTTACTCTTGTTTCATTTCACCCCTTCTGCTTGTCAGTAATATAAGCAGATTTGTGGCAGTGGTCACAGTTTCCTGGGATTAAGAAAACTCTACAACAAAACGACCACAACCAGATCTGAAAAGCTTCCTGTTTTGGTATTGTACTCTTTTGACTGACTCTGTATCTCTCTGAAGAATGGCTCGTGGATTCTTTTGGCTGTTTAAAAAGCAGTTGAACTTAAATTCTAAGTGCAGAGAAGGATTGATGTACTCGGAGCAGATGTAAGAAAAGATTCTTTCTCACAACCCTTAAAACTTTATTGTTTTGTTTTTGTTTTTCTCTTTCTAAAACATTATTTTTAATGTAGTGTTTACAGAATCAAATGTTAATTTAAAACTGAGGAAGTAAGTGCCTTTTACTATAACTTGAATGATTATGAAGGTAATCAGATGAAATGACAGATGCACTGTTTTCATTTAGAGCGAACAGTATTTTAGAGAAAGTAACTGGTCATAAGTGAATTGTAGGTCGAAGGATGGCTCCTTTTTTCTGAAATGAGGAAAGTTGCCCTAAATGTTGTTCATTACCTCTACAGCTGGAGCTTCATTAACAAGTGCAGTTGAAATAACCAGGGTATTGCAGCAGCAGAGAAACTAAGCACAGCAAGCCTTTCAGTAACAAAGAAAATAAAAGAATTCCTGTCTTACAGGCTTCCACACTTATCTGTGTTCTGTGATACTGTTTGTGCTGAACTAAAGCATCTGCTACTTCAAGTTAAGAGAGAACAAACTCAACATGGCGTGAAATTACTGCACTGCCATTCACATTCATGAGATTATATTGTTACCAGCCACAGGCATGACTGGCTTTTGCATGAATAATAAAATGCTGCTTTGTGAATTTTACCTTAAAACATTACAAGGCACAGTATTAACCTTGAGCCAGGAGTGTGTTTATCTTAAAGCAGCTTTCCTCGCCACAGTAGGGTCAAGATCAGTAAGAAGTCAGAAGTTGCAAAGTATTGCTGCATGAGGTCTTTGGAAAGGGTATTGTGTTAAATCAATTTACTCATTTTTAAAAATTAATATTTATTATGCAGTCTAGCTGTTAGACATATTAAAAATTATTAAAGTACCATTTGGCAACATCATAGTAATAATCATTGATTCGGGCAAAAAAACATCCATGGATGCTAAAGGTAGTGGGTCAAAGTTTGATGAGGAATAGCATATTTACATAGTTACAAAGGGAAAAAATAGTAACTTTGCAGTGGAGAAACCTGACAGACACCTCATCCAAGTGATCAAAGTTATCACCAGTAATGGGAAAAATCGACTTCATGGGGCTCCTAACGTGGTGCGCTAAGAAGACATCTGTGTTATTCCTGTGAAAAATACAGAACCTGAATCTAATCTCAAGAAAATGCCAGATAGACCCAAACTGAGGAACAGTCTACAAAATAACTGGCCTGTACTCTTCCAAAATGGCAATGTCATAAAAGATAAAGAAATGCTAATTAACTGTTCTAGATTAAAGAAGACTCGAGAGGCAATGACTACTGTGCAATGTGTGATCCAGAATTTCCCTTCCTTGCTGTTTCATTGACTTTTTTTATCTTCTAGTATCTAGCTACAGAAGTGGTATATTTAAACAGGAAAAAATTTTTAATAGTCAATATAGTATTATATTTGGATTCCTTCCTATTTTACTTTCCTAGATTATGTGGATTCTAAGCAGTGTTGTGGATTTTGGTTGGTGTTTTTTAAACAACAGTCAAAAATGTTAGGTCTCTTAGCCTAGTTGAATTACATTTCAAGCTATTGAAGACTTGAAAATGATAATACTTAATTGTTTTAGCAAATTTTCAATCAGTGGGAGAAAGTGAAGTCCTCATGCTGTTTTAAAAATACTAGAATGCACCGTTTAAGAGTTTTACAAGAACTTAGGAAGTAGCAATCACTAAGATAAATTTATAAAGAAGTGATATTCATAAAGAAGTTTGGTATGATTTTTAGGTAAAAAATAGGAATGCTTTATTTTCAGGAAGCCAATTTGATGAGTGTCTTATTTCCTTGTGGACAAGATGAAGAAATAAACTGAGTGATTGTAGTTAATTAAATAATTAATTGACTAACCATACACAGATTAATGATTGGATGCCGGCCTCATAGATGGCTTCTAGTGTTGTATCTGTTGCAGAGCTCTGTCCTCAGTCCTGTTCTAAACTTTAATTAACAACTTGGATAAAGGCATTGATGACATACAGACCAGATTTCAAAATGATACAAATCGGGGAGGAATAGCCAAAGCATTGAATGGCTGAAACAGAAAATGAAAGATAATGGTAGCCGAGCATGATAGGAATCTAGGAAAATAAATCTGACAGGAATAAATTCTACAAAGACAACCAGTCATCACCGATGGGTGGAAGGAAAAAAGCTTTAGGTTAATTCATGGAAACTCGATTAGCCAGATGGCCAATTGGCCATGTTTAGCAAAACTCTTTGATTTAATATGTATCGATTGGGTCCAATCAGAAAAATGGAAACACATTAGTATTTCAAACACAGGGAAATATAATACAAGGAGTTGGCAATATAGGTGTTAGAAGGCTAAAAGAGAGAAAAGGTGGACACTGAGCTATTAAAGAGAGAGTAACCATAAGAGGCAGCCATCATACCAAGAACTGAGAAACAAAAGGGAAGAAGTTACCATAACCTAGAAGCTACAGCCCCTAAGCTGTCCTGAAATGTACTGAAACCCGTATTACTAAAAGATGTTTCATTTATATAAGAAGCCAAAATACTCAAATTGTATTCTCTACATTCAACTAAAAGTGACCACATCTGAATGAACACCTCTTCCATCTTGAATTTGGTTCTGAAAATAAAGCATAAAACTAATTTGACTTCAGTCGTGTTAATGTTCAATACTTGTTCTCCCGTCTTTAAAATGGCTTTACCACTAGTAGCCCTCCTACCTCAGATGTATTGCTAAGTGACCTCTCAGGAAGGTTAAGTGTTTATAGAAATTTAGACAGGGATTTTAAAAAAAGAAAAAAGCATGGCAAATGAGTTGGGTGGGCTAAACATTCTCTTTGATTATACTTTTTTTTATCTTTCTCACTGATACCTGAAGCATTATTAAGTGGATTTAATATTGAGTGTTTTAACATGAAGGTATTTGTCATGCTCTGAAACATTGAAGAACAAAGTTTGGGATTGATTTCTCTGTCTTTTTTTCCTCTCCCCCTAAATATTGTGTCTTTAGGTCAGTAACAGATCCAAGAGATGGAAAGAGAGTAGCACTCAAAAAGATGCCCAACGTCTTCCAGAATCTGGTCTCTTGCAAAAGGGTCTTCCGGGAATTGAAGATGTTGTGTTTTTTTAAACATGATAATGTAAGTGAAATCAGTGTTTGGGATAAATTATTTCCTAAGTATGTTTGATTATATTAGTAAAGAGCAAAAGAGAGTTAAAAAGGGTACGTGTACCATATTAAGGGATTTGGAAACCTGAGACAAATTAGACCTTTTGTGTGAATGAGCAAATTTAAGTGAATTCTAGGATTTATTGATTGACAGATAAATATTAATTGATTTAAAGCAAATGTTAATATTTAGCTTGGGAACAATACTAATGTACAACATAAAAATAGAGTATAATACCGTAGTCTGAGTGATTTAAATAGAAGTAATTGGCCCCTGATTTTAAATGCTTCATTTATATCTTAATATTTTAAACCAGAGATTAAAGATGTGAGAAAAAAGTTTCTCCTCTTAAAAACAATACAGCTTTTAAAGATAACATAGTTTATCTTATTTATGGCTGTGTTTAGAGATGTCAGGATTCGTGGGGAAATAGAATCACAGTGGTTTGAGAGAGCCTCTTCTCAACTAATCCTGAATTAAAAGTTTGGTATGTGTAAAATTTACCTGGGGGATGTTAGCATTGGACTCTTAGTTTTCAGTTTCATATAAAAAGAAAAACTGCCTCACATTCTGCATTTGGTACTCAACCAGCGCTATTTTAATTGCTGAAATAAAAATCAGGAAAACAGTAATTTCTTGTGAGTCTGACTGCTTGTTTGCACAGGAACCCGAAGAACTTTGGCCGAAGTGTAGGTCACACTTTAAGAGATAAATTCGTAAAAGTTTGAACTATTTGGTAAAACTAGGAATATCAAACTTATAATATGTTCACTTGAAGCTCCTTGGTTTGACACATTTCACTTTATTGATTACCCCTCTTGAAATCCATTTTCCTTAAACATTTTTAGAAAGTAACTGCTTGTCTTTCATTCAGTTGGAACTGCCTAGCAATGTGTTTGTTTCAGTAACTTTGAAAACATCATTCCAGTTGCTATTTTATGACTGTTTCCTGAAATTTTGGAAGTGATTTTAGAATGATGTCTAGTGCTTGCTTTGTTATTTATTTCTTGAATTTGCCTGAGTGAGTGCCACCCCAGCATCAAAGAGTACAAACCTTATGTACATTGTCAGAGACTCAAGTAAAGGGGTCCACAGTGAAGAAATATTTTGAAGGTGGCATCAGAAATTCACTTACTAAGGGTTTCAGTGGTTTATTCAAACCTGTCTTGGCTTCTTTTATAAAGGAGGGATGGTGTAATAGGCTGCTATCTGTATAAGTTGCTGTCCTTGCTCATGACTCATTCCTATAGAGTAACTAATTAAGTTACAAAGATAGTGTCAGAGTGAGTAGTGTAAGAAAAGAAACAAACTGCATTCTTGAAAATCACGCATACTAAAACACAGCAACTCTGTTCAGAGCTCCTGAGCTGTATCGTAAAAGAGTGCTTGTGATTTCTGTGGGAATGTTCAAAAGTGAGGCAGATAGTTGGAGATGGGACATCATGGCACCACTATTTTATACATAATGATTTTATGCTGTGCACTGAGATCTACAAAAGCATCTCAGGGCCAGCATACCTGGTATGTGTGGAATGCCAGTCTAAGAGGCAACTGGTATTTGATGTAGTTAAGACAACAGATGTTTATTAATTGTGTCCTGTGTGCAGAGTGCAGTGCTAGGTCATGTGGAGAATACAAAAAAAAGTTCAAAACATGGTCCTTTTTTTGAAGGAAGTGGGCCAGGTGTTTAAGCATTTGTTACCAAGTGTCAGAAAATGTGTAGATGCTTTACATATATTAATTTAATACTTAAAAGTCTTGTCAGATAGGGCTTATTATCCCTACTTTACAGAGGAGGAAACCAAAGCTTAGAGTTAAGTAATTTGCCCAAGGTCAAGGTGGCACAAGATTGAAGTCTAAATCTGTCTTGCTTCAGGGCCCATATTCATTAATTCTGTAAACATTTATTGTGCACATCCTATATCCCTAAACTACATCAGCTTCTAGGGGTTTCTACCCTCACGGAGTTTAGTAATGTGATACTGTGATAACAGTGCTGTGGGAGGACTGCCTGCATGGTTAAACATTAATACAGGACACTGTGTGTTCTGCTCATAGTGAAAATCTGGGCAACCAAACCTAAAAATATATTTGAATCACCAAGTGAGCCTTAAAAATGCAGATTCGTGGGTTTCATCCCAGACCTACTACATTGTAATCTCTGGGGTTGAGACCCAGGTAGCTGTATTTTTTTAAAGCTTCTCAGGTGAAAGATGACAGACAAGTATTGTACTATTAAGAAAAAGAGTAATTGTCATGGACTTAGAATCTCAAAGATGCTTTAAACAGGGAGAAACCTTAAGATGAGCCTTTTAAGATTAACATTTGATTGAAGAGAAGGAAAAGAAAGGAATGTCATGATGAAAATGGCATTTAGAAAGATTAACCTGGCTGTTGTAGGAAGGTTGGATTTTAATTTGGATGGCTTTTTATGTGTCAGAGAATAGCTGCAAAACCCTGGAAGCCTTTAGATTTTCTTTTGAACAGAACCTTCAAAGTCATTGTATCATATTCATTGATTTCAGGTGATCCGACTGATTGAGATACACATACACGCACACACGCACATTTTTTTCCTTAAAGGTTGTTCATCTTAAAGGGATAGGTTCGCCTTGATGTAGCAACTTAGAGAAACAGAAATGGGTTTAACTTTCTAAAGATTGATGTTGTTTAGGCCTCTCAGTAGTGTCTAGTCAGAATCTGAGCTATTATAAAATCTGACAAAATATTCTCTACTTTGCCCATCTGTGCACTTGTGCGTGTGTGTACATACACACACACACACACACACACACACAGTGTCATTTTATCAGCATGGAAAAAGGATGACTGAGGGTTTTTTCATTCTTTGACAATCTGATGAATGCCATGAACCCTCTTTTGGAAAAATACATATACACATAATTTTTATGTCATTTTAGACTTTTACTAGTCCTTTAATGCCCATCCAGTGCCTCCTTAGGACCCATTGATTCCTGCTAAGAGCCCCTGTAATAGAGTTCTTGGGTTTTTCTTGTCCTTAGGCAATAGCACTAAGCACATGGTAGGTAGTCAGTCTATTGAAGAGGAAGTGAGTGAGTGAAAGTGACAGGGAAAAAAAATATGAAATCTCAGAGTCTGGAATGATAACCTCAGTGATCTGTCTTGGAGTTACTCTTTCCCAACCTTTTAGTTCTGGAGTAGAGGAGGCAAAAGAGGAGGTAGTGAAGGCAAAGGGGGATCATTTGTTTTCCTTTGTATAGTCTGACTGAACTAACTCAAATAAGGCCTCTCTAGGTTCATAAGTAGGATAAAGAATCATACCAGTAGGACCCTTCTCTGAACGCAGACAAGCTGTTTGGCTGCAGACATTATTAATGCTAATGGTTCTGCTGCTAAGGAGTGTGAAAAGGCAAAGGATACTTAGAATAAGTTACTTATCAGTGGATTTGGTTTTGTGTGCTCTGTGCCTAAAATTTGTGGTACTGAGCAGATTCTTGATGCATTTAAAATAATACAGGCTCTTGTGTTCATGAATTGGAATACTCACTGTGGTTAATAACCATGTTCTTCCCAAGTTGAACTATGTATTCAATGTAATCCCAAAGAGAATCCCAGCAGGGTTTTATGTGTATGTGTATGTGGAAATTGACAAACATTCTAAAGTTTATGGAAATGGAAAAGACCTAAAATACTCAAGACAATCTTGAAGAAGTTGAACAAAGTTGGAGATTCACACTTGAAAAATATGAAGCTATAATAATCAAGGCAGCACAAGGACAGAAAAATAGATTAATGGAACAGAATAGAGTCTATAAACTGACATACACATACATGTCCACCTGATTTACAAGACAGGTGCCACTGCAATCCAGAGGGAAATGGATAGCCATTTCAATAAACAGGAATCAGGGACTTTCCTGGCAGTCCAGTGGTTAAGACTTCACCTTCCAATGAAGGGGGTGTGGGTTCGATCCCTGGTTGGGGAGCTAAGATCCCGCGTGCCTCGTGCCCAAAAAACCAAAACATGAAACAGAAGCAATATTGTAACAAATTCAATAAAGACTTTTAAAAACAAATAAATAAACAGTAATCAATTAGATATCCATATAAAAAAATCTACTTCTTGACATATACATAAATTAATTCAAAATGGATCATAGAGTTAAATATGAAAAGTAAAATAACAAAGCTTCTGGAATAAAACATAGGAAAATGTCTTCACGACTTTGAAATAAGCAAAGATTTCTTAACTAGACAAGTAAAGCATTGACCTTTTTTTAAAAAAAGTGTTAAACAGGACACCATTAACATTAAAAATGTGTTAAACAGGACACCATTAACCTTAAAAATTAATGCTCATCAGAAGTTTAAGAGAATGAAAAGACAGACCTCAGGCATTATCCAACAAAAAACTTGTTTCCAGAATATATTATGTGATAGAACAAGTTTTAAAATAAATATTTAGCATTTGAGGAAGACCATTAGAAATAAATATTTTACTTGACATTTTTCAGACTGTAAATTCTGTATCTAAACATCATATATCTTATAAAGAGCTTCTTCAAATCAAGAATTTTTGCCCATCAGTAAAAGACTTAATCAAGAATTTCACATAAAAGGATAACCAAATGGCTAATAAGCATATGACAAACTGCTCAAAGTCGTTAGTCATCAGAGAAATGTAAATTAAGACTAGTGAGATACTACTATATACTCACCAGAATGGCTTAAATAAAAGACTGACAATACCCAGTGTTGACAAGGATGCGAATCAGCTGAAACTCATCATTGCTGGTGAGAATGTAAATTCGTAAAACCACTTAGGAAACCTGGCAGTTTCTGCTAAAGCTAAATATACACCTGCCCAATGACCCAGCAGTTGTACTCTTTGGTATACTCAAGACAAATGACTGCATATATCTACCAAAGGACATGTACAAAAATGTTCATAGAAACTTTATTCATGATACCATTTGGAAACAACCCAAAAGTTTGCCAGCAGTACTCTGGATAAATACATTGTGTTAGTTCATATAATGGTATACTACACATCAATAAAAAGATGAGGATCCACACATAGGTTTATCTCACAGGCGTAACAGTAAATGAAAGAAGTCATATACAAAGGTCTTCATTATGATTCAATTTGTATAAAGTTCAAGGACAGGCAAAAGGAGTCTGTGGTGATGGAAATGAGAATAATTGTAACCTCTGAGCAGAGATGGGTTTTGACTGGAAAGGAGCAAGGGGCGCCTTGAAATCCTTAATTTCTTGATCTAGATTTTAACCATGGAGTAAATATTTATCTTGTTATACACTTTGTATGTAAAAATTAATCAGATTATACACTTAGGATTTGTATACTTTACTATATCTTACAACTCTATAAAAAATAGTAATAGTAATAGTCACTACCTTAAAGGACTTGAAATCTATTCCGGGTGGGGGTGATGGTGAGATAATGGGGAAGTGGGAGCTCCTTTGCTTAAATATGGGAATGCGCTCTACAAACAGTTAAATTTTTAGTCTTTACATTTAGGATTGCGATTGTTCACAGCAACTGTTTTATTGATAAAGGATTAACTAAAAAAAAACACTAAGCCATTAACTCATCATGTAACCAATTGATAGTGAATCTTCTAACATCACAGAGGTTAAAATTCTAAAAAGCAGCTACCGCAATGAGCTTTTGTCCAACTCTTAAGATTTGAGAAGTATGCTGAGACACTGGTAATGACCATTATCTAAGGATGTAGCTTTAGTTCATTTTTTAATTAAACAAGTCTGCTTGCTTTTTTTTTGGTATTTGAGATCCTCTGACGAGTCTGTGGTATTTTGGGATACTTTGACTCTTTGCAAGTCAGTCTTTACAAGGGTCCTCCTATTTACATCATAGGGCTAATCTCATGTACTTTATTCCCACAGATAGTAGAGGGGTTATAGAAGGACTTTGGCTTTTTAAATAGTGAGTCAGGCATGAAGTCTGGAGTTTGAAACTCTGCTACTATTCCTTCTCACTTCCTCATTTACACCACTTCTGAGATTCATGGATCATCTCTAATGGTCTAAGCACTGTTTTTGCCACCTAGAAACACTGTGGAATGCCATCATCCGATAAACATTTTGAGGTGGTAGAAAGAACAGGAGTATAAGACAACAGCCATTTCAAAAATTCCAGGCAGAGTTTAAAATATTGTACCTTCGAAGCTAAGAATCACAGCTAAATGCTTTGGTGCAAATGTCTAACCCTGTTTTATATGGCTTTTCTACAAAAAGCCTCATCAAATTTGGAGTAAGAAAGCCTCATTCTTCTCTATCAAGGTTTAAAATGTATGGTTGTCACTTTCCTTTAGATAACCTCTAATTATAGCAGATAGACTTGAAGTGTAAAATAGCTTTGTCTAATGGACGCTGTCACTCATTGCATTCTGTTTTCCCCCAAGACAGGATGTATGTTGTTCAGATACAGAGCTTAGAGTCCAAAAGATGTCAAGTAAAACATTAATTTTTAACTGCCTTCCACAAGCATCAAATATTCATGTTAAAATTTTTTCTGTCACATAATGAGAAATGAATTTATGTGAATTTGTGACACTAGCTAATTATAGGTTTTTTAAAATATAGAAATGAAATAATTTCTTTCATATGATAAAAATTATTCTTTGAAGGAACTGGAAAATCTGTTATTTTCCATTTATACGAAGAGTCTAAGTATAAACATTTTAATTCAGAAAGGAAATATATTCTTTATAAAACATCTAAACTATTTTAAAACCTTTATATTTAACTGGTTTTAAAGTGAGTGAAGGTTTTTTCAATACAGGAAGTTTTAGTTTAATTAAAAATTTTAAAGTGACAAACTCTTGGCTGAAAAAAGAGTAACCTTTAAAATGAACAAGGTTCCTTCCATACATAAATTGCAAGGGGAAAAGAGAAAGAAATGGAGGAGAAATCTGTAGGTAAAACTTGAAAGACATAAATCAACCATAATATATAAATCTTCTTCAGCTCCTGATTTAGATTAACAAACTTTTTTTAAAAAAATAAGAAAATTAGAAATTTGAGCACTGGATATTTGATGGTATTGAAAAACAGTAAATTTTCAGATTTAATAATTGTACTTTTTTGAAGTTTTTATCTTTTAGAGATATTTACTGATGCATAGCTGAAATAAGTCTTGTATTTTCTTCAAAATTATATAGGGAGTGTGGAGGGCATAGATGAAGCAAGAATGGTCATGTGTAGATAACTACTAAGGCCAGGTCTTGATTACATGTGTATTCTTTTTACTATTCTGCCCACTTTTATATGTTTGAAATTCTCCATAATAAAAAAATTTGTTTCTTAAAAAACTAAGCTAAAGATCAGAAAATTTGAACTTGTACTACACAGTTTATTTCCTGTCAAATAATTTCTTCTATATCCTTTGAGCCTGGTATTTCTCATTAGCAAGATAGATTCAGATTCTTAGGTGTGACATCATAGATGGCGCTTAAAAGAGTAGATAAACAGCTGGTAGGGAAAGAAGGCCTATTTGTTGTGTTTCGATGGCAGAAGTTACATTGGTAGTGTGCTGCTTTTATAAAGGACTTGAATTTCAGATGCCTTAAAGTCTTTTTTTCCTACCCTAGTGACTTCTTTTTTTGTACTTGGAATAAGATCCAAAACACTTACCATAATTTAAAGAGACTTTGTGTGATATAACCCTGCCTTTCTCTTCTGTTTTATCCGTCTATTTTCTTCCCACCCACTATGTTCCATAAGCACTGGCATTTCTGTTTCTAGAATCTGCCTGGTTCTTTCTTGCCTCAGTGCCTCTACATTGCCTGACCAACACCTATTCACCCTTCAACTCTTAGAGTAGTTTTGCTTCAGGGACGCTCTTTCTCCCACTCCTCTTTACTTTTTTCCTTCACAATAATAAATGTCACAATTATATTTTTGTGTAACTATTTGTTTAATGCCTTCCTCTCCTGTGGTCTCCAGAGCAGGGATGATTATCAGTTTTATTCATCAGCTTTCCCCGAGAGCCTCCCACAGTACCTGCTAGATAGAATGCACTTAGTAAACATTTTTTGAACAGAGGAGTAAAGGAATGAATGGCAGATATGGCTCCTCATGCTCTTAGAGCAACACTGATTATTAAAAACCGGGCATTTCTTTCCAGCACTCTCCTGTGCAGGGGTTCTGGTAGCATGTAGTATAATCCAATTGCCTCTCTCATATTGGCGTAAATAAAATTATCTTTGATAGTGATTTTACAAAACCTATCTTAATGTTTTGGACCATGTTTCTTGATTGATAAATTTAGTTAATCTTCAGTGTTCAGTTGTAACCAAGCCTAAAATCATTAATGAGTTAATAGTGTTTTTTTGCATTTATGTCATATTTTGTTTCTTTTTTGTTTCTCTAAATTTGGCTTTTTTTTTTTTTTTCCTTTTCCCAGGTACTCTCTGCCCTTGACATACTCCAACCTCCACACATTGACTATTTTGAAGAAATGTATCCTAACCAGGGAATGTGAAAGAAGGGAGCACTTTTTTATTAATTTGTTCTTCTAGCACCTTCTGGGGTTCATGCCTTGAAGTGTATTAAATCTCATCCTTGCAGAAGTGGTTGAGTACCTGGAACCAGGTAATTTTGAAATCCCAAGTATCTGACAAAGCACAACATTATCAATATATCCTGAGTGGTGATACCACAAAGCAAGACTTCTGAACAGATATTTCACTTAATCCCCTTGTAAGATAGGTATCGCTATTCCCATTTTGCTGGTGAAACCGTTGGGGCAGCTGTGTTGTAGTAGAACTCAGTAAAGTGCTCTTATCACTATACAACAACTGCCAATCAGTCAAGAAGGTAATACTGCCCTTTTATCCACCACTTGGGGTAAGGTGGAAATTAAAGAGAGCTCTTGAATACTATAATTCTTGGTGATATTTTATCCCACCAGTCCTTTGTGGAACTAATCCCTTTGTGCAGTAAAGGGTTAACTGAGTGGACTTGGAGTGCTCCACCCCTGTACATTCCAAAGAAGAGACTGGCCCTTGACCAGCTCCTGACTGATAGAGTGTCTTTGTATACCTCTTGGTATACAAAAATGAGATCTTGGGCCAGGCCAGATGGTTCTGACACAGCCTTTTTTTTAAAGTATAAAATTAGTCTAAGGATAGAAGGATTGAGAAAGTTCTTTTCTCCTCAGCTATAGGTCAGTGGTAGCAACTGAGGTGAGAGCATTAAGGATTCCATTTCTTAGACTTCCTGAAGATTACCTGGCTCCTCACTGAAGAAAAGAAGGAAGCTGGTAGGATGGGGGCAGTACTTGTTTCATTCAGCAGAAGCAACTTTCTACACCTGGCCAGGAGCCACCTTCTTTATCCTTTTTTTGGTGGGAAGGGCATCCACATACTAGAAGGCATTCCTCTGAGTGTGTAATACTGTCTCTGCTTCTTTGGAAATTAAGAAATTTTCTTTATTAAATAAGAATTTTACTGGGTTTACAGGTATGTCAGGGGTCCCCAAGATCACCCTCAGGGTTGATGATTCAGTGAAAGGACTCAAAGACCCAGGAAAGCTGTTCTACTCACGGTTACAGTTTATTACAACAAAAGGATATAGATTAAAATCAGCAAAGGAAAAAGGTACATAAGGCAGAGTCCAAGAGAAACCAGACACAAAGTTCCAGTTGTCCTCTCCCAGTGGAATTGCACAGATAGAGTTTAATTCTCCCAGCAACAGTGTATGACAACACAGGTAAATGTTATTGACCAGGGCAGCTCACCTGAGCCTTGGTGTCCAGGGTTTTTATTGGAGGTCATTGAGCCTTAGGGACTGACCTTAGCAACTCAGTCTTCAGCCCTCTTCCCTTCTCCTCACCCAGAGGTTGAACTAATACAGCTGGCCCAGGGCCCCAGGTGAACAAAAACAGGTGTTCACCATAAATCACATTGTTAGCATAAGCCATCTGGTATGGCCAAAGCATCAGGTATACTAAGACATTCATATGAGGCAAGATATTGCAAGAGTTCAGAGGTTATTTCCCAGGAGTCAGTCGGGGGCCAGTCCTAAAGACTTTTGGAATGTGTAGGTTTGGGGCAACCCAGATTTGCTGAGTTAACCCTTTACTGCGCTTAGGCCATCTGTGGGGAAAGAATGTTTTCATATAAGATAATTGGTGAATATGAGTATTTTAAGTAAATGTCAAATATTTTTAGATTTTCTTCACTGAACTTAGCTAATTCATTATATCCATGTCTGTCTTATAGTTCAAGCATGAATTGTTTACATCAGGCATTAATTTTTTGTACTTGGGTTTGTCATTCCTTTAAAAACCCTATGTGTGCTTTTATAAGCTAGGAGTTCTCAATCACTTATTATTATAGGCCATAATTTGAGTCTGGGAGATCCTGGATTCATTATTATTTCAAATACTTGCAGAGCAGAGGAAATTTTAGCATAGTTATGGTTTAAAACCATGAGTGGTTGGTAGCTGATTTCATCCCATTTCATTACCTAGCAGAATGTTTCTATGAAATTCTTTCCCTAAAATTGCTCATGAATGTTTAAATTAAAAGCCTTTGTCATAAAATATTCATGGAACCCCTAGTACACCATTTACTTAAATGTTTTACTTTTTTATTTAATTATTTACCTTCAGGTTAAAAGATTGACACCTGTGCTTTCACAGTAATTAGCTGGCTACAGATGGAAAAACCTTCAAACCTAAACCTCAATATTCTTTTTTTCTGTTGTATAATTTTTAGCTATATGTAGAATGATATACAGAAAAGAGGTGTTTTCCAGTGGTGGTGCCATTTGGAAAGCACCAAATCCTGTTAACATAAAAAAGAATTAAACCTATAGCTGCTACAGGATTATAAAGACTTTTTAGGAAGGCATGGTTTAGCTTGGGAAACAGAATACTAAAATGTGTTTTAGAACAGCTATTAAATGGAAACGTAAGAAGTGCCTTAGTTATTACATATATGCTCTGCCTGATTCTTCTTATATTCTAAATAGAAAGTTTTCTGTGTCCTGTGCTTTTTAATACAAATAAATTTGTTGTAGTCAAAGCAAAAAAAAGTTTTCCCCTCAGTTTCCCTCTGAAAAATAAAACTTACTACCTACAACACAAAAATATTGAGGATTAATAGGATCTCAAGTTACTGTTTGATTTCAACTTAATATATTATCCCTCTGTGCCAGCAGCTCCCACTATAGTATCTCAAAATCATGGCATACACATTACACATGGTTTTAGACAGTGCTTTTTTCAAGTTGGAGGATTTTAGAATGGATAATATTTTGAATTTTAAATATATGATCTTGGAATTGTGCTTTGAAGAAACTATTTTTGAGGTCTGTTTGAGGCTCTTGTTTTAGGTAAGTTCTGTGTACACATATTGCTATTCGTCTAATGGATGTTCTAATATTTAGTCGATAAAGGAGTCAGTTTATAGAGTCAGAAATATATATCATATTATTTAAGTTGTAAAGGGAAAGAAATAATCTTTAGTAATCTTCCATTGAGCATACAGTACCATATCATTACACTTTTTCCTAAGACTAGAAAATTGGGATGTTATATTGCATATGTAAGTTTTTGCAAATAGTATTTTAAACCAGGTCTTTTTAAAAACTAATTGAATAGTTAATATCATTTTCAAAAATCTGAGGTCTATGAACATTTTGATGTAATCAAGTGTCACAATCACAATAAGTGTCAACATGGGTATCACACAGTTAATCATATGTTTTTCCCTAAAACTGTAATAAAAATGATTATATCAGTGCCCACCAAATAATTAGCTTGGGTTTTGAAAGACCATGCATCTTTAGATATCTCCTTAAGCAACTTTTTTTTTTTTTTTTGCGGTACGCGGGCCTCTCACTGTTGTGGCATCTCCTGTTGCGGAGCACAGGCTCTGGACGTGCAGGCTCAGCGGCCATGGCTCACGGGCCTAGCCGCTACGTGGCATGTGGGATCTTCCCGGACCGGGGCACGAACCCGTGTCCCCTGCATCGGCAGGCGGACTCTCAACCACTGCGCCACCAGGGAAGCCCTTTAAGCAACTTTTAAAAAGACAATGATTATAACTGTTTACAAATCTTCCTACAGGGTTCAACAGATGAGTCAGGTATGGAAAGAGCAATAAATTCTACTGTGACCTCTGTATCTTTTAGCTTTTGTGTTTTCATAGTTTTAAAATCCAATATATACACCTAGAAAATATATTCTTTAATAATTAAGAAAGATTATATTTTTTCTGAATTGAGCTTTCAGCTTGTTAAAGGATTACATTATTCACTTTGCACTTTGAGTTCCTATTTGGAAGTGTGTTTGAAAGCAGTTTGGCATTTAATTACTTTGAGCCTACTGAAATTTCATCCAAGAGAAACAAGTTTCTAATTGTTTGATTGGAAAACATTACTTATCATGCTTCCATCAGGATTCTGGACTCTGTAACATAAACAGGCCCCTTCCCAGAAAGTACTAGATGCTGACTGGATTAGAAATTAAAATTTGGCTTGCTTTGGGAAAAGCTTCCTTTTAACTTGAAACATAATCTTAGCATTTTATGGAGAAGAATATGAATGGTACAGGTCTTCTGTGCTAGAAACAATTACAACCTAAAACCAATGGAAACAAGAAGTCTAACGGGATGACTGTGTGTCCCAGTTTGCCAGGACTCCTGGATTTTACGTGATGTCCTGGTATAAATACTAAATAAGTTTCTCCTTTCACTTTCAGAAATGTCCCTGTTTGAATAATAGGTTTGGTTTGTGCAGGCAATGTTTAAACAGGAATTTCTTGTTGTAAAGGCAGCAAGGGAACCTACACATCCACTTCAGCCAGTTAAGGTCCTTGGTAAGCAGTAATGTAATACTATCACTTAAACTACTCCCAGATGCAGTAGTTTAATTGATAGTGTTAGTATACTATATTTTATATACACAATATGTAATTCCCTAGTGCTATGAAACAGCTCTATAACCCTCAGGGAATCTTAGGAGCCAGTGAAAAGCTAAGAACAAACAAAATAAAATGTGTATATGCATATATAAGTACACTCTTTCTGCAACAACAGTACCAGCAAGGACCAGAAATCTACATTTCAGGAGTTTGGAAGATTCCCATATTGTTAGAATTTCCTCTTCATTTATTCAATAAGCATAAGCATCAGCTATGTTCCTAGAACCAGGAATTTTTTTCTGTTTTGCTCACTGTTGTATTCCCAGCACTTAGAACAGTGCCTAACATATAGTAGGTGCTAAATAAATAAGATAGTCTCTGCCTTTCAAGTTTGTAATCTAGTGGGGGATACAATCATGTAAATAATTATTATAATATAGGTTGGAAAGTATAGCGATAGAAAAAAATCTACATATCCTGAGAGTGTTGAGAATCTGATTTTTCACTCTTTCCCATTTTAGTTTCCAAGCTGATTACTTGAAAAGCATTTGATGATTTAAAACAAAAACTTTCACTTACCCACTGTCACCAATTCTGGCTCCTTAGCCCTGAAGCCTAGGACAGAGACACAGAAAGACAAAACCAAGGAAAAGTTAGCAGAACAATCCAAGAACAGCAAAATTCCTGACTTAAACCACCTTAGTATCTACTGACTCTTTGGCTCTTTAATTTTTTAAAATTTAGTATATCAGGCATTGTTCTAAATACCTTTATCTCCATTTTAAAGATGAAGAAACTGTAGCTCGGAGAGGTAGATAACTTGATCAAGGTCACTTAAAAATGATAGAGCTGGGATTTGAACCCATGTTGACTGGTCCAATGGGCCAAGAGTGCTCTCAACCCACTGATGCCTCTTAATGTTTTCCCTCAAGAACAATGTTTCCCTCAAGTTTGTGGGGTGAGATAAGATGTAAAGAAAAAACTATTATATATGGTAGAATGTGCCAAAAGAATATAGACAGGTGATGTGGGACTTTAAAAGAAAACACAAGACTTCGTGGAGGAAAAGACATTTCAGTTGAGCATGGAAGGATGAGAAGGATTTGGATGGGTAACATTGAGGAGGGTGGATTTTCCAAATGGAGGGAGTAAGTATTAGCATCTTTTAGGGAATGGCTAGAGTTTAGAATGCACGAATAATGAGAAATTAAGCTAGTTAGGGCCAAGTCATGGAGAGCCTTGAATGTTGAACTAAGGAAATTCGTCTTTATTCAGTAGGCATTTTAGGGCCCAATGAAAGATTTTTGTGATGAGGAATGACAGAATTGGAAGCGTACTTTATAAACTTAACAAAGAATTTCTGTTTGGGTGATGAGAAAGTTCTAGAATTGGATAGTGGTGATAGTTGCATAACATTGTGATTGTGCTTAATGCCACTGAATGGTGCGCATAAAATTGGTTAAAATGGTAATTTTTATTATGTATATTTTACCAAAGTTTTTTTTTTTTTAATTAAAAATACCTTAACAAGGACCTGACTTTTGGGGCTGAGAGGCAGTGACTACTGTGCACAAGATAGTGAAAGGACAGAAGGATTTTTGGCAATTGATTGGGACTTCTTTAGCCATGTACTCAACAGCCTAGGTTGTCGAGTTGATGACTGGTTGGGTATTTACAGAGTCAAGACAAGGAAATGAAGAAATCTGAGGGACTGCTTAGAACATTACAGAATGGCTGGCCACATCGGTAGAGAAGCAGTTGAAATCAGAAGAGGACTTGGCGTACTCTGAGAAAGGGGAGAGGCAAGATCCAAAGACAGACGTTGGGATGACAGCAAATAGCAGGCTCAGCAGGAGTAGTTGTGTGGTTTGAATATGGAGATTATTCTAAGAAAGGAAGAACAAGTTTGTAGTACCTTTGAGATCTAAAGCCACGCTTTGAAGTGGATGAAGCAGAATAATAATGAAAGTCTTTAGAGTTCAGATAGTTGAGAAACTGAGGGGTAGAGAATCTCTACCCTGGCTGCACATCACATTCACCTAGGGAACTTTAAAAAAAAAAAGAAAAGAAAAGAAATGAACAGACCCTGCATCCCAGAGAGATACACACACACGCACACGCACACGCACACACACACACATATTCTTTTTCATAATCTTTTCCATTATGGTTCATTACAGGATATTGAATATAGTTCCCTGTGCTGTACAGTAGGACCTTGTTGTTTATCCATTCTATATAGAATAGTTTACATTTGCTAGTCCCAAACTCCCAGTACAGCCCTCCCTCACCCCACTTTCTCTTGGCAACCACAAGTCTGTTCTCTCTGTGGGTCTATTTCTTTTTCGTAGATAAGTTCATTTGTGTCATATTTTTGGTTCCACATATAAGTGATATCATATGGTATTTGTCTTTCTCTTTTGGACTGACTTCTAGTACAGTAATCTCTAGGTCTATCCATGTGGCTGCAGATGGCATCATTTCATTCTTTTTTATGGCTGAGTAATAGTCCATTGTGTGTGTGTGTGTGTGTGTGTGTGTGTGTGTGTGTGTGTGTGTGTATACACCACATCTCCTTTATCCAATCATCTGTCGATGGCCATTTAGATTGTTTCCATGTCTCGGCTGTTGTAAATAGTGCTGCTGTGAACATGGAGGAGGGGTGCGTATATCTTTTTGAATTATAGTTTTGTTGGGATATGTGTCCAGGAGTGGGAGAGTGGGGTTGCTGGATCATATGGCAACTGTATTTTTAGCTTTTTAAGGAACCTCCATACTGTTCTCCATAGTAGGTGCCCCAGCTTACATTCCCACCAATAGAATAGGGGGGTTTCCTTTTCTCCACACCCTCTCCAGCATTTGCTATTTGTAGACTTTTTAATTATGGTCATTCTGACCAGTGTGAGGTGGTGCCTCATGGTAGTTTTGATTTGCATTTCTCTAATAATTAGCAATGTTGAGCACCAGAGATTCAGATTTAATTGGTTTGAGTTGGATCCTAGGCATCAGTCAGTTTTGGGTTTTTTTGCTTTTTTTTTTTTTGCGGTACGCGGGCCTCTCACTGCTGTGGCCTCTCCTATTGCGGAGCACAGGCTCCGGATGCGCAGGCTCAGCAGCCATGACCCACGGGCCCAGCCGCTCCGCGGCATGTGGGATCCTCCCGGACCGGGGCACGAACCCGTGTCCCCTGCATCGGCAGGCGGACTCTCAACCACTGCGCCACCAGGAAAGCCCAGTCAGTTTTTTTTTTAAACTTCCCTCCAGTGAACTTAATGTGGCCTCGGGGTTGGGATCCACTAGACTGAAGCACTGGAATGATTCTCATTATGAATGTTGAAGTTACCAGTGACCACCTGGGAGAATTTGAATACACAAATGTAAACTAGCGTTTTGTGTCATGTAGCTAAAATCAGGATTGTCGTATAGGCTGCTAGAAAAGACAAGGATGAGGGAATGTGGAATTAGCTTCTGTCGTATATTTTTTAAGAGGTTTTTGAGCATAGCAGTGGGACCAACTATAGCCTGGAAAGGGTAGGAGAGAAGAAGGCAGCTTACTCCTTCTCTACTTATCAGCCCTTTTTTTTTTTTTTTTTTCAATTTTTGGCTGTGTTGGGTCTTTGTTGCTGCTTGCGGACTTTCTCTAGTTGCAGCAAGCGGGGGCTACTCTTCGTTTCCGTGCGAGGTCTTCTCATTGCAGTGGCTTGTCTTTGTTGCAGAGCACAGGCTCTAGGAGTGCGGGCTTCAGTAGCTGTAGCTTGTGGGCTCAGTAGTTGTGGTACACGGGCTTCGTTGCTCCACGGCACGTGGGATCTTCCTGGACCAGGGCTCGAACCCATGTCCCCTGCATTAGCAGGCAGATTCTTAACCGCTGCGGCCACCAGGGAAATCCTGTTCCTTGACTCTTAATGTCTGGGTTTGTGTATACGTGAATTTATTTGCTTTGGAGGGCTGTGATGATGGAAGATTAGTAATCCCAGGCTCTACCACCTACATTTGACAGACACAGAAGCTTGCCTTTGCCTTCTCTAGGGTACTTTGGGAAGAAAAGAGCTGAGGTTCGAAATAACGTAATATTTTCTAGGATGCTTTTTCTGTTTCATTGCATTTGTGGTTATAGCCTTAGTGACAAGGACTCAGCCAACAGAATTTTCTGGGCCATGACAGGGGATGTAGAATGACAACTTTTTCAGGGTTTTTTTTCTTTTTTTCTGGTGGTAGAATAGACTTCTTTTTCTTTTTTTACTCAATTTCAAATCGCAAATTAAAGGTAGTTTTTATTTTTTGATTTTTTATATTCTGTACAACAAATTAATTACCTTAAAAAGAAGAGGAATTTGCCTTAGCCTGGGAAAGAGATTGTTATATTCAAACATTTTAACACCGTGACCTTTTATTCCATTGATTTCTATAGAGAAGCACCGGCATGCTTCAGAAAAGGTCAGTGATTCTAATTGAAGCACACACCAATTTTTTTCTGGTTTTAAAGACGCCCATGATTTTTGTAGCAAAGAAGATGATGAGATTTAGCGCTGACCATTTGTTACCAGAGAAAGCAATTTTCTCTGTGATGCATTGCTGTTTTTCTTTCACGTGGAAAGCATTGTTTGAAATCAACAATACCCATAAACCAGATTTTCATTATCCATGCTATTTAATGCCCTCGTTTTTATTTCAGAGGCAGTTATATATCTGAGATCGAGGTTGAAATTTCCCTCCTCTGTGGACCTGATTTTGGAAGAAAAAAATGTGAGGAAAAGGATACTGTTAAGTCTCCCATATTTATGGTTGTGAGATTTTTCCTTCCAACAGGAATGGCAGGATTTCAGAATTAGTGCTTAATGTGAGTTTAAGAATATTTTAACTGTCATTCTTGGACTTTTCATATAAGAGAATCTGTGGCTTCAGGAATCAGACTTGGGTATCTACATACTATAGTTTATTAAACCAAAAATTCACCATGTCCTTTGGGAAAAATCACCTGATTTTCATATTTGTTTTAACTCATATTGCATAAAGATGAAGACTTTAAAACAAATAGTTGTAAAACTGTTGACCAACATGGATGGCTCCTACTTGATAAATATTTAATATTGCAAGATTTCTTTTTTATAATTTGGCTTACTGTTGGTCTCTTTCCAGAATGAAATGGAAGAAAGAATTGTCCAGTTTTTAATATCTGAAGTCAGGGATTAAAATTGTGTTTTCAAAGCTTTCTGTCTGTATTCATTCTGTAGAAAATAATTTGATACAGCAGGTTCTCCATTTTCTTCTCCCAACCCAGCTAAACCAGTTAAATACCCTTATTTTGCTATCTGAAGGCTTTTAACACATCATTAATAGTTTCTCACACAACCTCAGTTGCTGATCGCACATAGAACATTAAATGTGTTCTCAGACTTCAGTTAAGCAGACAGGTCAGCCGCTGTAGTTCGGAACTCTAGATGGCCAGAGTTTTTGAAGCTGATAGGTAGTTTTTTTTACATAAGACCACATCACAGATTTTCACATATATGCACAACTTGAGCTGTCCAGAATGGTTAGCTCTCTATTATTAAAGTACTTATATAGCAGTGCTTATGAAATATTTGCATAGCCCTTATCAACAGCAGTCATTTATTCATAATAGTTTATAAATTCCCCTGGTTTTTACTGACTGTAGAAGCTGGGTAATGAATCAGCTTTATTCTCTTTTGTCTGAGAGGTAGAAACAATATAAGTTATAGACTGACTGGCAGGCCTGAACATGAGAATATGGAAAACTGGCCTTCATTACATATTCTTAGAGGATTGTTATATTAGGAAATTGACCACCAAGTATCTCCCTTTCTTCTCCTTACAAAGCCTTGGTGGCTCCTCCAATGCATGTTCTTGATGTTGGAGCCTAAATAACAGCACTCTAAAATCAGTGCCATCTCCACTTCTGCTTGCCATACTCTCATCATCCGTTAGTTCTGCTGCCTGACAAGAGCAGTCTTGAGTTTGGTGACTTACTATCACATCATGAAATGGGAACAAGCTCCTTATCCTCTGTTTATTTCCAAATCTTTGTCATCAGTTCAGGGCCGACCTAGTCAGCATTCTGCTAGCTTGAGGTAATAGAAAATCTATCGTAGTGGCAAAGAGCATGGAGTCAGGAACCAGACCGCCTAGATTTGAATTGCAGCTTTGCCTCTTACTACCTGTGTTTTCTGGGTTTTTTTGGTTTTTGGTTTTTGGTTTTTGGCTGCGTTGGGTCTTCGTTGCTGCACACAGGCTTTCTGTAGTTGTGGCGAGTGGGGGCTACTCTTTGTTGTGGTGCGCAGGCTTCTCATTGCAGTGGCTTCTCTTGTTGCGGAGCACGGGCTCTAGGCTTGCAGGCTTCAGCAGTTGTGGCATGCGGGCTCAGTAGTTGTGGCTCACAGGCTCCAGAGTACAGGCTTAGTAGCTGTGGTGCACGGGCTTAGTTGCTCCGCGGCATGTGGGATCTTCCCGGACCAGGGCTCGAACCCGTGTCCCCTGCATTGGCAGGCAGACTCTCAACCACTGCGCCACCAGAGAAGTCCAACCTGTGTTTTCGTGGGCAAGTTACTTAACCTCTCTGTGCCTCAATTTCCTGGTTAATAAAATGAAAATTATAACAGTACCTACCTCATAAAGTTATTTTGAGGAGTAAATTGGGATAGTTAAATAGAACAGTACCTGGCACTTAATAAGTGCTATAAAAGTAGTAAGGAAAGGCCTTACAGAGGAAGTAGAACTTAGTGAAGCTAGAAGACAATAGGAACTCCTATGAACTTTGTGATGCAAAGTGTGTCAAGCCAACTACCAACAGATGGCATTAACAAGTACTCATCACAAACAAATGGACTTTCATATGGTCTGTCAGTAACAGACCTAGCCTAATTATAGAAAGATTTTTTGTCTTAATAAGATGTGAACTGTTAATGAGGAATGGGTTGTCAACCTCAGTACCTCATATTCCCTTACGTGGTCTCCTCTTACCAGAAAATATATTCTGTATACAACTCGCTAGCAGCTGCAAGCCTTCCATCCAGACTGCATCCACATTATATCTTTCTTACTACTTTTTCTTTTTCCATTACCTTAACCAGACCTTTCTTATTAATTAGAAAGGTAAGACCTAATCTCCTCCTTCAACCTACAGTCCCAGAACCACTCCCCTTGTTATGCCCTAAAGTAGTAGCCACATCTCCTAGTAGTAGTCCCTTCCTGACTACACAAAGATTACCTTGGCCTTAGTGTACTAGCAAATCCTGAGGTTGTTTTAAAAGAACTGTTTAAAGTTCCAGCTCACAGTTGGAATTTTTTTCCCTCTGCTTTGAAGAGAGTCGCTATAGTCAGAGCAACTTATTCACACCAGCTCTTTGAAACACGTGTGTTTCAGATGAAGCCAAAAAAAGTCTAAAGCTAGAATCTAGTCTTTTCACCTCTATTACAAAATAAATATACCTCTAAAACTTCCCAGCTGGTGGGAATGAAATGCTGTCAGGCTTCCCAACTAATAGAGGGTAATAATGAATAACAACAAAGCCATACCTAAATAACCCCATTATCATTCTCTTGAACTGGTTAACCTTCTGATTATTAGCCTATTGACACACTTAATTCAGGTATGAGAGTTTAGGGATGCTCGTAGCACTATTTATTTGATCTTTTTGTCCTATCCCACTGTTCTGACTTTATTTCTATTTTTTAAGGTTGGTAGACACCAGGGAGGCATGTGTTACATGCCCAGAGGTTTCAGAAGCCACTAAATATATCAGACCTGCCTAAATTGGAGGATATGGGGAAGCAGTGAGGCTTTTAGCCACTTCATAGACCAGCTGGGTCTCCAGCTACCAACTCAATTTACTTGAGAGCAGTACTTCAAGGAACTTAATAGACCTACAGTGCACTAGCACAAATCTGTATTTTAGCCAGAGTACAATTTATTTATGTACTACTTATTATATTGGTTTTCTCTCTGTATAATATATGAATGTCATTATTAAAAATTAAGAGCACTGAATTGTTGGTGATAGGTTTAATAATTATGTGTTTTATTGACAGTTTTCCTCTTACTGCTACATCACTTAGAGGTGGCAAAAGAACCCAGATGGTAGATAATAGGATTAGGTTGAAGTGGCATTTTTCCAAAGGAAATATGATATGCATGAGCCAAGCAGAGTTTTGTTTCATGTGTGTGTTGTTTTGGATATGTGGAATACTAATCAGTTAGGGGAAACCAGGGTGATAGCTAATTTTTACCACCCTGAGCTCAGACTGAGAAATTCTTCAGGTTACTAGAAGCCCTTTACCAAAACCAGGAGTCCCCTGTGTGGAGGTCTCACAGAGATTAACACTTTTAATTGCTCCCTTGAGTTTCCAATCTGTCCAAAACGAACCCTAGTTCTTTCTCAAAAGTAATACGCAGTATGCCCTGTAGAAAACTTTTCTTGGTCTAAGAAAAGGGTTTTGTCCTCTTATGAAGGAATGTGACTATCACGAATGGACATAGTGTTTTTTTGTTTGTTTGTTTGTTTTTTTGCGGTACGCGGGCCTCTAACTGTTGTGGCCTCTCCCGTCGCAGAGCACAGGCTCCAGACGCGCAGGCTCAGCGGCCATGGCTCACGGGCCCAGCCGCTCCGCGGCATGTGGGATCCTCCCGGACCGGGGCACGAACCCGTGTCCCCTGCATCGGCAGGCGGACTCTCAACCACTGCGCCACCAGGGAAGCCCGGACATAGTGTTTTTGGTGCCAAGAAAACTAATACATGAGACCCCATTAATAAGAAGTGAATATAATTTTCCTTTTCAGCAGTGATATCCTTTTGAGATTCTGATCTTTCTTTTTAAGATCAGTACCTTAAAAGAGCTTTTTAAATTGGTTGCCTGTTTTGTGTGTGTGTTGTTTTTTTTTTTACTTATTTCCTTTGGCTTTTTCTTAGGGTGGGGGGGAGGGATGTTAGGAGGAGATAAGAACATAGTCACATGTGTTCTTCCCATAACAATGGTGATGATGGTAGCAGCAGCTTCCACGTAATCACTCTTCCCTATGTGCCAGGCATTTATTTGTGATTCACATACATCTAAACCCGGCAGTAACCCTGTGTAGTAGGTATCGTTGTGCCTCCTTCTTTCTTTTTATTTTCATTTTGCCTCTTTTATAAAAGTAAAAACAAACTCAGAGAAGTTATTTAACTTGCCTAATGTTACCAAGCTAGTAAGTGACCGAGTCGAGATTCAAACCTGGTCTTTGATTCCAAAGCCTACACCACACTGCCTAAACCCATTTAACTCCTCATTTTAAAAATATGCTCTCTTCTTAAGTAGAATTATTTTGTTCACCTTCTTTGAGGTTTCATCTTTTGAAAGACAGAGCACAGGTCAAGAACAAAAGCTGGGATTTAGCAGCAACTCCTCTGTGTACCAGCTATGACCTCTGGCTAGTGCCTTCACCTCTCTAAACCTCTTCACTTATTTGTGTAATGGGAATCTTAATAGGACTTACTTAGAGTAATTAGGGGTAGATGAGGCAAATTAAGTTTAAGCTGGAAGTCTGACACATAGAAAACTCTCAATAAATATCAGCTATTTTTCTTTTTTGATCAAGCTTCTGTGGCTGTGTACATTAAAATCTTTTTGCTTCCTTCTTGTTTTCTCTACCTGATTTTTACACATCAATCTCAGGCTTCTTCTAATCTCTTGAATGTTGCCTTGCATTCATCCATCTTTTTTCTCTGTTTTGTCATTGAGTTAGCATGCTCTCTACACCCACTTGGTACCTAGTCAGTATTTATTGATGCTAATGATGGTGGTTAAACAAAAATGCTGTTGGCACCAGTCCTGCAGCCTCTGAGACTGCCTGAGTAATCATGACTCCTAAAAACAGAAGCGGACTCAATCATCTTACTCATAATTGAAGGTCAGAATTTGATGTCAGCATTTGTTTCTGTGGTGATTATGTAGCTTTTTCTGCAGAATTACTTGACAGTTGGAGTAGTCAGGCTTTCTGGCATGAGGCTGATTATCATGCATTCTTAAATTATTACTTCCTAAAATAGATGCAGCATCATAAAGGTGGGTTAGACAAATGTTGATTGTAGTACAGATTTGTTTTAATTGGAGCAAGAGGTCAGGGGAGGCTTACCATTGAGGGGTAGTTGACTGCCAGGCTCTATCCATCTATATTAGTTCCCTAGTCATCTTGCCCATAATCCTTTTTTGCATCAAAGAAAATTGTACTAAACTGTTTTTAATCCTAAACACTCCTCCCTTTTCTCTGCCTTTCTGGTATCTCTAATACATTCCTTCCTCATTTTTGCTTATTTTTGCTTTTTCCTGCTTCAACCTCTGTTCTCCATGAACACATTTTATTCCTCAGCAACCTTTGTGGGAGTCTAGCAGGGTGTCCTGCATATTATATTTGGGCTCTATGCACTAACAACTCAGCTCTTGACACTGATGTGCATTATTCTAAAGAACATCATATCAGTAAGGTTGAATTTATAACTCATTAATGGTGACATGCTTCCATAATTTCAAAATCCAGATTTTTTTTAATAAAAGAAGGAAAGAATGGGAAAAAAATTTAATAAAAACTTTGTGCAAGAAAAAGAAGATTGTAACCAAAAGCAAAATTAATACCCCATCTGTGGCAGATTTCATTTAGTAGAGACTTGTTTATTTCTTACCATATCTAATGTAATATAATATATAAACATATTTTCAATTTAGATCTCCCACCAAAGCCTGTCCTATGTTTCCAGCAATCTCTGGTTCAGAGATTTTTCTAGTTCAGTTTTTTTTCTTTTTTTCCCATTTTCTTCTCAAGGACTACTAGCCCAACCCTCTACCCCACCACACACAAAAAGTTAGCTGGGACTTCTTTATATGTACACAGACGTGTGTGCACGTGAATTTTTAAAATTCTCCTTATCCATTAAAAAAAAAAGGGAATATGAAGCTATGCACTTGTAAGCATACATGATTCATAGGTACAGGAAAATGTTTAATGAATTGTCAATTTTAGCTTTGTAATTTGACTAAGAAGGGTGGAAGGGGACTTCCCTGGCAGTCCAGTGGTTAAGACTCCACCCTTCCAATGCAGGGGGCATGGGTTTGATCCCTGGTTGGGGAATTAAGATCACACGTGCCACACGGAGTGGCCAAAAATAAATTAAAAAAAAAAAAAAAGAAAGAAAAAAGGGTGAAAGGAATAAGACTTGAAGGAAGTAACTCAGGAGGTAGAAAGAGACAGAGGCAAAGAAAGTATAAGGTAGAAAAACTTGCCTCTATGATTTTTTTTTTAACCTTTGTATTATTTTTCAGTTACTGGCCAAAGGAGTATCATTATTTAGCCTGTCCACCTGACATTCCTTCACCCCCAGCCTAGATCTGTTGCATGGGAGTAGTTCCAGGTTGTTATGAGGATTAAATGAGGTGACCTATGTTAAAAGTGGCACATAGTAGGTTCAAAAATATTTTTCACCAAACTGAGATCATCCTTCAGCAAACGGTGGGATTGCTTCTTATTTGAGGTTGTGGCCTACTAATAACAGAACTAAGACTACAGATCCTAGAAGAAATTAATAAGAGTACTTGTGTGGATTTGGGCAGTTACTTCAGACATCTTCGGATTCAGTTCCTTCCAAAAGGAAAGACTAAAACTCAAAAAGAGAACAAGTAGTCTCTAAAATAACCTACCACTTGTGCTGTGAGAACTCATAGAGATAATTCGTATAAAGTGCTTAGAAAGTGCCTGGCACATAGAGAAAGCTCAATAAGTGTTAGTTGCTTTTATTTTTGTTATTTCTCATGTGTTTTTTAAAAAGTCTTAAGGTGAACCATTTTAGGAAACCTAAGGAAAGTATGTATGTGTTTTTATAGATATAGGCAAATTGCCAGTTAGAATGTGTATCTCATTAGAAGTTCAGTAGGAGCTGAAGAAATCTTGATGGTTTCTCACATGTTTAACTAAAGGTTTAAATCTCTGTAGTTATTGGAATTTAGCAATTCTAATAATTTAGAGATTTATCTTTTTAGAAGAATATTTCTTGGTTGTGCTACTTTGTTTCTCTTACTCCTGTTGGCTGTGTGATGGCAAATCTGGCGTATTCAATCCCAAAGCAGTGCCTAAGGGGCTTTATGAGATTAACAGCCATAACCCTGTTGTGATCTTTGAGTGAATCTGTTGTAATTGCTTGTTTAATTGTCCATCTCCCTTGGTGGGCTATGAACTCAGTGACAGCAGTGACATTCTTCTAGACCATCAAATTTCCAGTGTCTAGAACGGTGTCTGGCATATGCTGCTGTTGAGAATATTTGTTGAAGAACGAAGAGAGTGACTTCCCATTTGAAGACACATGGCAAAGGAGGGATTCTGAAAGTCACATCATGAAATGCAGTACTGATTTTCTGATTTTTGCTTGGAACCTGGTTTTTGCAACATGCAAATAATGTCAGTCTTATGGATTTCATTTTCTCTCTTGATAGTAAACAGAGTGAGGCAGAATTTCATGGAAAGGGTCAGTCTTAGAAATCATGACAATCTGGGTTTGAATCCGAGCTCTGTGTCAGCAGCTTAACCTGTCCCAGCCTCGATGTGCTCATATCTTAATAGAAATAGTTACAAATTAGGTATTGTAGTGAGGATTAAATGAGATGACATATAAAGTGGAACATAAGTAGCTTCAACAGAAAGTTAGTTTCCTTTCTCCTTTTCTTCTCCTCATAGCGCGTAATTAAAAGTAATTCAGCTATTCTTTATTTCAAAGTAATCTGCATGTTGTGGAGACATTTGGTTAAGAAATGGGAATAGTAGGCAAGCTGCTATGGGAAGCAGCTTGGTTGGGTAGAGAGAGCACCAGACTAGGAGTCGGGACTGAATGTGACCTTGGGTAAATCACATAACCTCTCTAGCTGAAGTTTGTGTTTCTCTTAGGTGATATTCCCCATTGACTAATAATTGAGAAAGCAGCAAAGGGACTGTTTTCTACCCTGTTATATATAAAGAAGCTTCTGAAATGTCAGTATTACCAAAACAAAAAAACCATACACAATTAACTCTTTAAAACAACAGAAATGTTTGTGTCTCTTGGGCACCTGAGGCATCAAGAGCTGCCATACACCCCCCCCGCCCCCACCCTTGCATTTGTAATTGTTAATTTGCATCATTCGTTTTTCTGAAGCAAATCAGTACATTTTGAAATCCATATTTCATGGAGCTACTTAACTAATTGCTGCAATCAGCAGCAATTTATAGCAGCGCTGTTCAGATCGCTCTGAGGTTGGCATACCATGCACAGTGTGTTTTTTACAACCATATTTTTAATGATGAGTTTTAATAAGGGAAAATGGTTAATCTGCTGATATTCTCCTGAAAGTCCTAACTTTGGTCCTGTGTTTTACCTTTACCCAATGCTAACTTAAAAGGCCATAGCAAAGTCATTGACCCAGTGGGTGCACCGGCTGTTGGAGAGGCTGTCCCATTTAGGACCGGGAGAGGGAAAGAGCACCCTGTTTTTCTTCTTGTTTGGAGACCCTCATTAAATTACTCAGAAACAATAATCAGATAGCTGCTGTTCAAGTTAATGGCACCTCTGAGTCCCTGTCAAGAGAGCTTTATTTAATGCGCAACAGACCTGGAGTGATGCAGGTGCCTTTTCAGGCCCTCATTTAATTTAAGCTGCTTTAGTTGGCATGGCAACTAGTTGAGACATCTGGGAGACATTATGCTAGGGATTGAGACTTCAGAGGATTTCTGCTAGAGCAAAGCAGAAACCTTATCATAAAGTGGTGTGTGTTGCTTCTAAATTTCTGCAGCTATATTGTTAAGTCTCCAAATTCAGGAATTGTATTTTCCAGAGAAATAAAATTTTTTAAGGTTGGCCTGGTCGTTGGCTTGTTTTCTGTGAAGAAAAAAATGCTTTTATTCGTGAGGTGAAAAATATTCATTTCAACCCTGAAGAATTTACTTTGCTAAACGAAAGCTTGACAGAACTTCCTCTCTGCAGAGTGGCTGTTTTAATCACTTTGTAAAAATCATACATTTAAAATTTCTCAGACTTTTATGTTTAAAAGATATTAGAGGAGGGGAAAGCATCTCTGCACAAAGGTAAACAAAATGGTCAAGGTAGACAGGGCTGTATGTGGTTTTGCTCTGGACTTCCTGGTTAAATTAAGAGTTTATTAACCTACCCTCATTTTTTTTTTAACCCAGCATGTCATCTTCTCAAGAAGCAGAGATATGAAAGTAACACTCTTCTAAACTCTTCTTTCTTAAATATTATAACAGGAGATTGAATGAAAGGTTTTTTAAATTCACAGATCCTGAGGACAGTAACATAGTAATCTAGTTATTTGCGTAAATTTAGCAGAGGGAATACCTACCTGCTGGTTTATATTTTATAAGAAACTGTGCACATATGTATGGGCTCTTAGTATAGAAGAATTGACTTACCACTTGAAATCATGTTTTATATTAATTTTGAAAGCCTTGTTTTTCAGGGGTTTTTTGATATCTGGTAATACTTTGCTCTGTGTTAGGTTGAACAATGTGAAATTACTTTTTTTTTTTTTTTTTTTTTTTTTTTGTGGTACGCAGGCCTCTCACTGTTGTGGCCTCTCCTGTTGCGGAGCACAGGCTCCAGATGCGCAGACTCAGCGGCCAGGACTCACGGGCCTAGCCGCTCCGCGGCATGTGGGATCTTCCCGGACCGGGGCACGAACCCGTGTCCCCTGCATCGGCAGGCGGACTCTCAACCGCTGCGCCACCAGGGAAGCCCGAAATTACTATTTTTGTTTGTCAAAATGGTCCAACATTGTCAGTTCAAATCCAACAGGTCTAGGATGTGGACAACACCCTGATCTGGAAATATATGTTTCGTAATGCTAAGTGAAACGTAAGAATTTTTTCTGAAATTAGTAATTATTTATAAAATATCTGATTAGAACAGTACCCATTCCAGCCAGACAGTGTTTTGCTTTTTCCTTTTCTTTGAAAATGTAGCCACTGTTAGAAGAAAGCATATGACATTATTTCATACTTATTCTCTGTTTTTGGCTTTTTTATCAATTCGTTCCTTTTATAAGTCAAAGTAAGATTTTTCAAGTGCCAGCACTGAGAGTTCAACCTGATAACTTGAAAATTAAGATGTTTTCTCTCTGCTGTTTGCATGCATACCAACTGTCACCAGTAACAGTAAAGATTCTGGAATCGCAACTTGGCTGCCTGTTTTATAGATATGTGAGGCAGAATAGAATATAACCTGCTCTTCACTTCCATGCAAGAACTTTTCAATCCTAGCAGGAAGAAAAAATTGTCAATAAACTCAGAAGACATGGCTGACATCCCATACAGATGAGTACTCTCTTTAGGAATTTTTTTTCCCTCAGTAAATCTGCAAGTTGATAGTACTTAGTACAGGGATAGCAGTTGTGAAGTTTTTCTGGTTTTGTTCTGTCTTGGTTTTTTTCCGTGTAATGTTCCTTTGTTTTCATCCCTTAAGATTTCTGGAACCAACTCAGGAATATTAGGACTTCTGATTAAGGCTTAATGGTGCAAATAGAAGTTTTTTCCTGTCTCTATCCTATGATTAAGATTTCCTAGTGGGAAAAATTGTTAGTATATACAAGAGGGTTAATATCCTTAATATGTAAGGCACTTTTACAAATAAATTATCACACCAGTAGAAAATTGAGTAAAGAAAAGAAACAAGTCTCTCTCTCACTCTTCCTCTCTTTTTCCCTCTCTCATACTCACACATATATATATGGCCAATAAACATGTAAACAGTTTTCAATCTGAAAACACAGTTGATAGAACACAAATCTTTACTGCCAGTTCTTCCTGCAGCCCCCCTAAAATGTCAGTAAAGGGTTAGGAACTCAAACTAGAAGAGGCAGAAACCTCTGCTGGCAGTAATGAGAACCCAGAAACAAGTTCGTTCTTGCTCAGAACATCAGAGCAGCTCAGGGTTTGGAGGCATCAAGTATCTCAGAAAGTAGGGATGCAGGTAGGCCTAAACACAGAATTGGTTGCAAGCCTGTGTAAGAAGTAGTAAGATGTTCAAATGTTCAGATCGTCTCCTGTTCCGCAGGAGACCATATAATGCTTTATTCCCTGGAGACAGCATGAGCGGAGCTGTGGTGTCTTTGACCCCATCCCCCACTTATACAGAACACTGGCAACCTGGCCTGTACCCTCCAAGACAGAAGTTTGGACGGCTCTTCTCTAGAGAAATGGATTAACCCAAGAGAGAGGTTCTATACGTAATTGATCCTTCGTGAAACAAAATTTAAGCTCTATGCCGCCCCCGCCCCCCCCCACAAAGCTACATTACAGTCAAAACAGTAATAACCTAAAGGCCAATTGATAGGAGATTGCTTAAGTCATGACATATTACATAAATTGGAATACTATTTAAGCACTTTTTTTGGCGGTGGGCGGGGAGCTGCGTTGGGTCTTCATTGCTGCGTACAGGCTTTCTCTAGTTGCAGCGAGAGGGGGCTACTCTTCGTTGCGGTGCACAGGCTTCTCATTGCGGTGGCTTCTCGTTGTGGAACATGGGCTCTAGGCACGCGAGCTTCAGTAGTTGTGGCTCACGAGCTCTAGAGCACAAGCTCAGTAGTTGTGGCGCACGGGCTTAGTTGCTCCGTGGCATCTGGGATCTTCCCGGACCAGGGCTTGAACCTGTGTCCCCTGCATTGGCAGGCAGATTCTTAACCACTGCGCCACCAGGGAAGTCCCTATTTAAGCACTTTAAATGATATAAAAGAATTGTATACCATGGAAAGATATTCACAAGATATTTTAAATTAAAAAATATATATGTGTGTATGTGTATATATATATATATATATATAAAATATTATCTACTTTGTCACGATAATTCCACTACAAGGAATATATCACTAGGAAATAATCAGAGTCACATAAAGCTATATATGTAAGATAATTATCTCATCGTTATTTAAAATAGTTTTAAAAATTAGAAATAACTTGGATTTTCAACGACAGATTGGTTAAATGAATTATAAATATATCCATACATTAGAATCCTCTACAGTAATAAAAATTCTGCAAGAAAACAGGCAGCAAAGCCATGTGTATGCTATAATCCCAGTTTTAGATATACATATAGGTATGCATACACAACATTTACATGAAGATATTATAGGTTAATTCAAAGAGGTAGGATTCTATGTAGTTTTTATACTCTTTGGCTTCTTTGTATTTCCCTAGTTCTGTGATGAATTTTTTTTTTTTTAACTATTTTGGAAAATTTTTTAAAATACACAGGAGAGACAATAGTATAATATCTATCATATACACAATACCCAGCTTAAGCAATTACTAATCATTTTTCCAGTCTCATTTCCTTTTTATTGAGAGGAGGGGGAATGGAGAGCTGTATTATTTTAAAGTAGATCCCAACTATCACATTATTTTACCTAAAAATACTTAAATGTGCATTTCTAACTGGTAAGGGCCTTAAAAACATAAACATCATAACCTAATAAAATTAGCTAATTCCTTACTATCCCCTGATTGCCTCAAAGATCTCTTTTTTTAATCAGGTTTGTTTGAATCAGGATCTAAACAAAGTACATACATTGCATTTGGTTATTATATTTCTTGAGACTTTTTATCCCAAACATTCCTCCCTTCCCTTCTCCTCACAACGCCCCCCCCCTTCTTTCTTACTTTCTTTCTTTCTTTCATTCTTTCTTTCTCATTGATTTTTTGGAGATATTCTTCCTGGAGAGTGATCCACATTGTGTGGTTAGCTGACTGCTTCCTCATGATGTCTTTTTATTTCCCATATTTCTAGTAAACTGATAATTAGGACTAGGAGATTGATTATATTGTTTTTTAAGACATGAATATTTTCTAGGCAGTGGTGTGTATATCACAGGGACATAATATCGTGTCCCACAATAAGTGCTGCTAAGATTGAGTGATGGATTGAGTTGCTGTGGGTCTCATTCCTTTCAAGTGGTTTTACCAACCATTGATAATTGGTACCTTAGATCCATGGTGTCATAGAGGTTGCAAAACAGTGATTTTTTTTTCCCCTAATCTATCATTACTTCTGTATTTATTAGCTGAAATTCTTCTATAAAGAACACTGAACATTTAGTATATGTTATTAGAGTTTTTAAAAATATAACTCACAAGAAAAGAAGGTAAAATCCTAAATTGTGTAGGGCCATTGAAACAATTTAAACAGTCCATTTCACTATTATGTAACCTTAGGCAGGTTACTTGCCTTCTGTTAGCCTCAATTTTCTCATCTGTAATTGGGGATACCACTACCTATCTTGTAGGATTGCCATGGAAATTAGATGAGATGATATATTTAAAATACTTAATGGAGTGGCTGATACCTAGTAGGTGCTCAATATATATTCATTCATTCAGATATTTACAGGGGACTTAACTATATGTAGGCATTGTTTCTTCTGAGACTTTTGGGTAGACTTGTGAACAATACAGAGAAAAAACCCTTGCCCTCATGGAGAAGGATTGGGGAGACAAACAATAGATGTAATAAGTAAATTATGTAGGATAAATACTAAAGGAGAAAAGAAAAAGTAGGGCTGTGCGAGGGGATAGCAACTGGACGAGGTATGCAGGACACATTGTTAGAGTAGTCAGAGTTGGCCTCAATCGAAAGATAAAATTGAAGCAAAGATACAAAGGAGGTGAAAGAGTTAGCCAAGTAGATGTCTGGGGAAGCACAGTCCAGGCAGAGAAAAAGGAAAGGCCTAAGGTTAGTGTGTGTCTAGCATTTTCAGAGAACAGCAAAGAGGAAAGTGACAGGAGGTTAGAGAAGGAAGAAAGCCAGATCATTTATGGCCCTGCAAGGACATTTTAAGGACTTTGACTTTTCCTCTATATGAAATGGGAAGGTTTTGCAGGAAAGTGACATAATCTGGCTTTCGTTCTAAAGCATGATTTATGTGGAGTGCATCTAAAAAATAAGATGAATTGATGAATGGAAAGGGCCATGGATGGATAAATATGCACTGAAACAAATAGGACAAAACGTTAAGTGTAAATCTAGGTGGTAGGCATATATATGGTGATCACTGTTTAATTCTTTCAAGTTTTCTGTGTGTTTGGAAATTTTTATAAGCAAAACAATTTTTTAACTATTAAGAAGATAACTAAATCTAACCTTGATAATAATATTGTAATTTAACTGATGTGTATCATCTTATAGAAAGATTCTAACATGTCACTGAAAACTCCTATAAGGAGATTCTACATGCCAAATCTCATTTCCTCACTAATTTCTTTGGAAAGAGCCTGGTTAATAAAACCTAACATAAAAATTAAACCTTAGAGTATAAAAACCTTAAAATTGCATTTTCTATATAATAAAGTGACTCAACATACAGACAAAATATAACAGTGAAAAATGTATTCTGGCTACTGTGTTTTAGAAATCTAGGGGTCTTGGGCCAGGCTGGTAATAGTGGACATGATAAGAAGTGGTCTAATTCTGTGGCTAAGTTTTGAAAGAACCAGTAGGATTGGAGGCAGAGTGAGAGAGGGATCAAGGTTGACTCCAAGGTCTGTGGTTTGTGGTGTGACCAACTTGCTGGAAAAATAGGTTTGCTGTGGGAAAGCCTGCACCCAGAAAGTGTGTGGTGGGGGAAAGATAGAGAACACATCTTGGACGTGTTAGTTCGAGCTATCAATTAGACATCCCGTGGAGATGATGAGTAGACAGTTTGATAGACAAGTCTGGACTTAAGGAAAGAAGATTAACTAGAGATACAAAGTTGGGAGTCATCAGCATGGATGTTATTTAAAGTCATGGGACTGGATCCCATTACCCTAGAGAGTGAGTATCGAAAGAGAAGAGGACCAGGGACTTCCCTGGCGGTCCAGTAGTTAGAACTCTGTGCCTTCACTGCCACGGGCCCAGGTTCAGTCCCTGGTTGGGGAACTAAGATCCCAAAAGCCATGCTGCATGACCAAAAAAAGAGAGAGAGAAGAGGACCAAGCCCTGGGGCATTTCAACATTAAGTGCTTGGGAAAGAGCCCCAACAAAGGAGGACTGAGAAGAAAGAACCAGAGAGGGAGAAGGAAAGTCAACAGTTGGGTGTCCTGCTAGCCAGTTGAAGAAAATGTCTCAAGGAGGAGGGCGTTTCCAACTATGGTGTGTCGAGTATTATCAATTATTCTCCCTTACTCCCAAGTTGTCCCTTTTCCTACCTGTTTTTGCTAAAACATTAAATTAGAAGTGTTTTTAAATCCTTCTCCCCAAATAATAATCACTTACTACAAGAGACTTTTTAAAGCTCATAAGGGTAAGATACAAAACCTAACATCACTTTTTGAAAATTTAAGTTTTGAAGGCAGATACCTTCTCGTCTTTATTTTTATAAGCCCAGCATTTACCCTTAAAACAAGCATGTAAATGCTAAAACAAGAGCCCCAGGACCTCTTAGTTCATTTATAGCTAATGGTAAGCACCCTAAGACTACAGCCTCCATAATATCTTTCTGGAAGAAGAATTTTAGGATCTGAGGAACTATGTAAGAAAGCAAAATAACTGACATTTTTTTGTCTTGCCTTTCCCTGCTTTCAGGTGCACAGGGCCAGGGAAGCCTTACTGTTATACTCAGATTGTGAAACTGACTTTTACAAGGTGTCAAAAGAATTTGAATCCTGGTAGGAGCCTCCTAAAGTCAAAGGCCCTCTCCCCTTGTCTTAAGGAAGCTTATATAATTTAAATCATAAAACTCACCCAGACTTTTAAGGAGTTCTTAACTGCAGGCAGAGTAAGGCATGAATCTTTCCTTTTCTAGATAAAGCAAAAGGTGATGCCTTCACAAGAGTCCTGAATTCCCATCTCCATTGCTCCCTGCGCCCCAGCCTTTGATCATCTGCCTTGTGTTGATTGAGCAAAACCCTGAGGGTATAACAGAGTGCAAAGCATGGGAAGCTTAAAATTTAGTAAGGGAAGTATAAATGTATAAAAAGTTAAATAATGAAAGAATTCAGTTGTGAAGATTGTAGAGAGATTTGGATTTGAACTAACCATTTTGCGTATTTTTAGGAGTACCATGCTTTATAGAGTAACTTAAGCCACAGTTGATAGGTAGGTTGTCATCTTTTCCATTGGTGCCATGGTGGCCTAGGGTGAGACCAACAACCCTCTCTTGGGGTTCAAAGGACACTCCAGTAACATGTCTGAATAGACCCTCAGACTGGTCTTCACACTCTACCTGGCCCAGCTGTCGTTGAAAATATTTACCCTTGTTTTTCTCTTTTATAATGCTAATTATAGTGAAGTCACTTGGTTGTTTACTTCTAACTTTTTAAAATTCTTTAGTTTGGGCAGTGTTTTATCTTGTGAGGGCTGGAATTGTCACCTCTTTCATGCTGTCTAGAAGCTTTCTTGCCCTAAGCTTTTTCCAGCCTTAAGAACAGAAGTTATTTAGACCTGGTACCTACTTTGCAGGGATTGGGGGCCGAATTCTCGGAACTCTCCTTAACTTGAAACCTCAAGATATGTTGTCACAGAATTGATGCAGAGTGACCTACATAAAATTATCGTCTCTCCTCAACCACTCAGCTCAGATCATGTCAAAGTTTTTCTTTATCAGATTTTGCGAGGTAAGATTTTCTTTATGAAGAAAAAGGTAGTGTCACTGTATAAATTAAATGTTTTGCTTTTCATTTGAACTAATCTGACCTTCCAAGCTTACTTCTTCCCTAACAACTTCTTTCTTTTGACCAAGGTATATTTAATAATTTCTATACTTGATGTTAAATAAGGGGCTTTTAAGGGTAGCCAAGTGGTTCTTATTTTCAGTGATGGAAGAGAAGGCCCTATCTAATTCATTAGGTAGTCGAGGGGGTTGATATAGGGAGGTAAATAAGCAAGACGGTTTGTCAAACAGGAATGCTTTGTCACAAAGTTTCCATTAAACAGCCTTTAGTAGGAGTGTGTGGCTGGCATCAGATGACTAAATAGAAAAGGAACTGTGTTGCCTATGGATAACATACATTCTTCAAGCCAGCAGTAGGTGGGCCTGGCCTGAGTGTTGGCAGGCATGCCTGAGTTCAACTCTAGAAAAGCAAAATGACTCTTCAAGCATGGAGGAGACTGATAGAAACAGCCAGCTAACTAATTCTCTAGGCTGGCTCATTAAAGAGCACTGACTTGACAGAAAAGTGATTTGGGCTGACATTGTTGGAGCTTCCTCTGGCCATCAGGTGTGTCCTTCAGAATTTTGCCATTACAAATGGAGAGTTGTTTAAAGCTGAAACAGTTTTCTTACCTAGTAAAGTACTTTTTTTCTCCCATGGGATTCAAAGAATTAAGACATTATTTATAAAAATTGACAAGCATCTGCCAAAAGAATTAAAGCACATACACAGTGTTAAAGCTAGAAAGTTCACCTTCTATAGATTTGTTGATATTTGGGGATGGGGGTGGGGTCGGGGTAGAGGGGAGATACTGGATATTGGATCTTTTTTTCACACTTGTAAAAAAAATGGGATTTGCTATATTTTATTCTGAAGACTCAGCCTGGAAGCTGTGATCTTTAGCAGTGCTAAAGCCTACACTTTCGAGATGTCAAAAATATTTTTAAAGTAATTAATTACCCTCTTGATTCTTAGTGGTGGAGAATACTACCAACAAACCTGGGCAAGTTTCTGAATTTTGTCTCATCATTGAAGATCTGTCCTGGGAAAGGCTCCCTGCTGGTTGATGGGAGCTATATTGTGGGAGCAGCTCACAATCACAGGTTGAGAGTATCAATAGCAGAGCTCCAGTAGCCACACTTGTGAACAATTCAAGGTTATTGGTCTGATCAGCCTTAACTCCAGTGCTTGGAACGCTTATCTATATACTTAAACCTCAATAACCTTTTGAATTATAGACATTATCTCTAGACTGTGCAAACCTTTGATGACATTTTATCTTACTGTAGCAAAATGTAGTTTTTTGACGTAGGACTAAGTCCAGCTTTTAATAATGTTCATTATGCAGTTATTTAGAGAACAACTTCAAATCCTGTACTCTTGTTTCTTTGGTTTTCCCCAAATCATTGGTTGAGTAAAAGGAATTAAGTGTCTGCAGTTAAATCTGTTTGTTGTTTCAGGTTTGAAATACCTCCATTCAGCTGGCATTTTACATCGAGACATTAAGCCAGGGAATCTCCTTGTGAACAGCAACTGTGTTCTAAAGGTAGTTTTTCAGTTTATTTAAACATGGAAGAAAAAATTGGAACGTCAAGGCATGTTTAAGAACATGTTTTTGTGAAAGAAATGGTTAAATTTATTTTCATCACTTTACCAAAAATTAAAGAACCCAGTGTTCTCTAGCAATATCACTAGTCATGGACATAGTAACTAATTTGTAGTCTTGGCTCATGGTTTCTTCGTGATACTTTGCACATGTTTTGGAAACATTGGAATTGGAATTTCAGTGTGACTAGAAATAAGAATAGAGAAGGTGATTTCTTTTCAGATTGTTCCATTATAAAGGAAGTGTATATCAGAAGAAAGATTGGAAGACCAGTAAGCTTCTACTTATGTAAGAATCAAGTGTGGCTTCTAAGAAGACTGTCTATGTTTTTGCACAGCTAACATTTTTATATGCTGTTTGGCTGAGGCAGCAAAGTAGGGAAATAGAAACATTTAAAAGTGAAAATACTAAGCCAGGTCAAATGTATTTCCACGGTATAGAGTAACCAATTCTCAGTTATCCCTCTGAAGGGGTATTGATTACAGGATTTATTATGGTTAGCAGCCTGCAAATCTCAAGATGTCAATTTCAGTTTTTTATTCTTAACCCAGTACCATCCCCACCCATTGTCTTTTGTTAGAGTGACTCACAAATAGCAAAATCCACATGTGTACATATACCCTACCCCTGATAGAGATGTGTATTAGCAGAACTCCTAAATAGTGAGGGGGCCACCATATTATTCCCTATCATAGAAATTAGAGATAAGGGCCTTCCTAGAGTTGAGTCATCTCTGTGTAAGCAAATTAAAACTCCTCTTATTTTATGAGTGGCTAAAGTATTATATGGTGCTTCAGTCTACAGTAAATATTCTTAACATTTCAACTGATATATTTGAAAAAGAAAAGAACTGTTTATAAATGTTGTCTTATTTTAAACATAATCAAGACTGTCATTAGTACTTAGCTTGTTGGCAGTTAAACTAAACCTTAAAACCAAGTATATAAATGAATTTCAGTTTTATCTTAAATGCTTTCTTTAAACTGTGGGCCAGTTTTCTTCAAAAGCTGATGTGTTATACTGCTTTTGAATAAAAAATTTCCCTTCACTCTATCCTTGAAGGACTCTGTTCCTGTTTTAACTCTAGAAAGATTTAAAACACCTATTTTTCATATCTTCCCTGAAAACAACTAATATTGTAGTTCATTCTTTTGTTTCCACAGAAAATTAATTGTCCCAAAAACCACTAAAGTAAATATTCCTTCTATAGGTCATTGAGTTCATTCCCCTGCCACCTTTACACTTTTTAAAAAGAGCTGTAGGGACTTCCCTGGTGGTCCAGTGGTTAAGACTCCACGCACCCAGTGCAGGGGCCCAGGTTCAATCCCTGGTCAGGGAACTAGATCCCGCATGTGGCAACTAAAACCAGGTGCAGCCAAATAAATAAATATTTTAAAATAAAAATAAAAAAATTAAAAGAGCTGTAACCTATCCCCATAACCTATTTTAATTCTTAAAAAAAAAAAAATTAAGAACGTTATATAGTCAGGGACTTCCCTGGTGGCGCAGTGGTTAAGAATCTGCCTGCCAATGCAGGGGACACAGGTTCGAGCCCTGGTCCAGGAAAATCCCACATGCCGTGGAGCAGCTAAGCCTGTGCACCACAACTATTGAGTCTGCGCTCTAGAGCCCGCGAGCCACAACTGCTGAGCCTGCATGTTTCAATTACTGAAGCCCGTGTGCCTAGAGCCTGTGCTCCACAACAAGAGAAGCCACCGCAATGAGAAGCCTGCGCACTGCAATGAAGAGTAGCCCCCCCTCTCCGCATCTAGAGAAAGCCCGTGCACAGCAATGAAGACCCAACACAGCCAAAAATAAATAAATAAAGATTTTATAAATAAATAAATAAATAAATCCTGTTTTTTTGTTTTTTTTTTTTTTTAAATACCTTATAGTCAGGAATTCTTTGTCTTATTCATACCAAATCACTTTATGACAATTTAAGCCAGTTTCTTCTTCTTTCAGTTTCTGGTTGGAGAACTTCACAAAGCATTTGTGTAGAATCTGTCATGCTTGATGCCATTAACTGCTTGCAGTCCATTTTCCAAATCGTTATGGTATTGTAACCTCTGGCTACATGAATGAGTAACTAAAAGAAAATGTCATTTATGAATAAACAACATACAGATCAGAACAAATTGAAATTTTGCTCTGTTCCTTTAACTTGTCTTAGCAGCCTACTTTTAAAAGCCAGAGTAGAGTGCCAGTCTACTGATGCTAATTCTCTCTTCTCAAACGTAAAAATGCATAGAAAATAATTATGATAAAACATTTTTTTTAAATTAATGTCCTTTCAGATTGTGAATATATTTCGTTTACTATTAGGCACAAAACAGATAATTTTGCTGGAAATCGCAATACCTTTTTAGTTATCTGACCATATAAGCTTCTTACTTTGAATTTAGCCTGTCTTCCAGATAAATTGCCAAAAATGATTCCAGATCTGTTTTATAAGAGAAAACATTTTCTGCTGGGTAGGTGGTTGGTTGGGTTTTTTTTTCTTTTTAGTATAAAGACAAGAAAAATAAAGGGGATTTAAGTCCTTTCCTTTAGTTTTATTTTGTTTTAAAAGATATCCTAAAATTTTTTGCCAAGTAATAGAGCGTTTAAATATTACGTGTTATTTGAACACTGGCCTTTGGGAGGGTTTGGTAAACAACATATGCCTTTTTTCCTTTTTGGTATAGTTTTTTCTGTGTGGTCTGGAAATTTACTTTCATTTTTAAGTTTTAAAGATGTTGGCTTTATACTTCTTCATCCTCACATACAAACATGAATTCATTTGATGTGACCAGACATAGTACATTCAAGATAAAAAGAGAGGATCGCCAAAAATTAGGGGTAAAATTTGTTTTCTTTAAAGCAGTGGTTTTCAAGTTTTTTTAAGTCTCCAGACCCTTTTTTCAAATGAAATATTATGCTGGGACCTCAACTTAGAAGACAGATAAAAAGTGTTATTTTGTCCCTTATAATACTGACTCAGAGCTAATCAGTGAGAACACTGGAGCTTAGATGGTCATTCCTCAATTATCTCATCCTCAGTGCTCCCAGTTTTTATTTTGGTTGCCCAGTATCAAGAAAATCTTAATTCCTGAAAATAAGCAGAAGTTGCACTGCTGCTATTTACTAACAGCTCACCTTGCAACCTCCAAATACTTTTCACTTAAAACAGAAAGAGCAAAAAAAGATTTATTCCTAGGCCTGCACGTAAATTAACCAGTCTTTCTCATTTACCATTATGTCTCCAAGCTCTAGCATACTGTCTAAAATATAACAGGCACTCAGTTAATTAAATGTTTATGGTGTGAAGAAATGAAGGAACCTGTTAGCATTGGTATTCTACAGTGCTACATTTTGACATATTCACACATTTGAGTGTGTATTTTAAATAGATACATGTGAAGTTTAGGTAAAATGTTTACGGAACTCCTGAAGTACCTCCTCAGAACTGGATTCAGCAGGACTCTGTTTGAAACCCATAGCTTTAAAGAAATTTTACTATATATATTCCATTGAGATAGTGAACATATGGGAATTTCCTCCAGTCTAGTGGTTAGGACTTGGCGCTTTCACTGCCGGGGCCGCAGGTTCCATCTCTGGTGGGGGGAGCCAAGATCCTGCAAGCCATGTGGTGCGGCCAAAAACAAACAAACAGAAGATAGTGAACATAGTTAGCTCAGGAGGTCTTCAAGATTTTCCTTGTAATATCTTCCTCCATAATCCAGCCTTGAAAATAAATTAGCTTGATTTGTTCATTAAACCTAGAAGTGTGCATTCAGCTGCTTTTTGTTTGTTTAGTTAGTTACAGTTGAAAACAGATGAAAAGTGAAAAGCATATCTTTAAAATACATCATTTTATATAGAAATATGCAAGTTTGAGACTTTTCTTCCCTTTCATTCAAATAAGATCAAATTATATTGACACAAATATACTCTGCCTATATCATTGAAAACTTCTCAAAGTTCAGAGGTCTATCAAGATTTTAGTTTTTGGTTATTTTGTTTTACTTTTTCACTTGTAAATATATTTGGTTGACAATATTTTGATAATCTTTTCTATTTAGATTTGTGATTTTGGATTGGCCAGAGTGGAAGAATTAGATGAATCCCGTCACATGACTCAGGAAGTTGTTACTCAGTATTATCGGGCTCCGGAAATCCTGATGGGCAGCCGTCATTACAGCAATGCTATTGACATCTGGTCTGTCGGATGTATCTTTGCAGAACTACTAGGACGAAGAATACTGTTTCAGGCACAGAGTCCCATTCAGCAGGTATGATTTCACTTTAGGCTTTAGGAGCTTTTCAATTCTGTTACAGATTTAAAGGAAAAACCATCTTGCACACATGTCTTGGGCTTATTCATTGTACTGTCTAAATTGCTTTTAGCAAATTCAAGTTCACTTAAAATTCAGAAAGTTATGAAGTTGAAGATTACAGAGAGATTGATTTTGCAACTTACGAGCCTATTAGAGGGAATGTTGACTTGATTACACGCACTGATGCATGGCAGCAGACTCCAGTGTAACAGTTTGCACAGGTGTAATCTTCAGTGGTTAGAGGGCCTCTGTTCTTTCTAACTGAATGGATCTGACATGAAAATGTATTTGGTGACTTAATGTACACTTTGTGCTTAGAATATAAATTTTAAGTGTTCACTTCTTTAAATATGAACATTTAGAAACCCCTTTCTAACCTTTATTGAGCTAAAATATTTAAGTGTGGCAGAGACCATCAGGAGCTGATTAAACTGTAGCTTTAGGAAACCGTTCATGATATTATACTTTAACTGTCTGTCTTTATAGCTAATTCATTACTACCCATATTTTCTTTGGGGTAATTCCTAAGTATTTTTTATTCATAAATTTTAACAATATTGCTTGCATGAGAATAATGTAACGATGATGAGTCAGGCCGTAGAATCAAATTGGTGGGTTCAAATCCTAGCTCTGCCATTTGCTATCTATCAAATCTTGGGCAAGTTAAACTGTTCCTGAGGATTGTTGTGCAGATTAAATGAAGTAGTAAAGCTGAAAGTAAGGCCTGGGGTCTAGTAAGCACTTAGTAAATGTTAGCAGTTATGATGGTGGTGGTGGTGGTGTGCCAGGGTGTGAGGGATACAGCCATAAATAAGACAAAGCTTTGTGAAACTTGCACATGAGATAGAAAATAAGTATACCAATAAATATAATCCCAAGTAATGATAAATTCTGTGAAGAAAAAATTAAACCAGGTTAGGGATAGAGAATGATGGTGGAGCAGAGCAGTGCTAAAGGACTCTTTGAAGGGATAACATTTGAGGAGTGACCCAAGTGAAATGAGGGAGCAAGATACCGGGAAGAAGTATTCCAGGAAAAGGGACAACCAGAAGGTGCCTGGATGGAGGTGAGGCCAGGAGCATACCTGGGACAAAAGGGACAACCAGCATAACAAAGCCCTTTGAGGCAGGAACAAGTGTGGCGTGTTGGGGGGATGGCTTGATTAAGGAAGAGTATGTAAGAGATGAGGTCAGAGAGAAAGAGCCTGACCATGGAGACCTGATAAGGACTTTGGATTTTATTCTGTCCAAAGTGTGATGGAAAGCTCTCTGGTTTTGAGCAAGGGTTTTGAGCAAGGGAGTGTTAAGATTTGATTGATCACGTTTTAAAAGATCACCCTAACTATTGTGTATCTTTGTAAATAATTCATGCACTTGACCAAAAATGAAATCATTTCCTTTATGCTCTATCTACCAAGAATTGTTAACTGATACATTAGAAACTCTATATGCTCTGATCAACATTTAAATTTATTTCTCTGCTATACATTCAGTCTTTTTGTTTAAGTTTACATCTTTTAAAATTGATCCTGGTGATAAAAAATTATCATATATAATCTAATGTTGGATACTATTGATAATATTCACTTTACTATTCAATTTCTTTAGAAGGTAGAGTTTAACAGACTTACCTGTAAGAAGATGTGCCATATCTGGACATAAGCTGCCATACAGAAAAGCTTAAGTAAAAATTAAGATGTTGTTCAAATACTATATATTGAACAAGGATCTTGGGTTGCTGCTGAAAGGAATGTACAAAGGAAAGTGTGAAGCAACTGGAACGGGATTCAAATATCTCATTTTCTAGAGAGATAACATAGGTCTTGAGTTTGCCAGTCTGATGTAGCCACTGAAGTCTCCTTCACATCTATCAGTCATCAGTGTATTTTGGAGTGAGAAATCAAGATCTAAAATGCAAAAAGAGTCTAACTTCTAAATGGAAGTAGATATTTTCTGTAGCATTTTCTCTTTTCTCTTCGAGAAATAAATACCCTATGTACTGTAGTACCAGCATACTTCATAAAAATGTTTCTCATCCATAGGTCTGACCCATTTTAGACAACTTTCTCAATATTTCCATTTGTTTTCATGAGCCAGTCATTTCCTTCGGCCTTTAATGTAGTTGTTAGAGGTCCAAAAGTATCGCCAACACACTTTTCCCAAAGAGCTTTTATATAGAGATCTTTTATTCTGTGCAAAACAAGCTACTTGAGAATCTCCATTATCCTGGAGGGCAGTGATACTGATGGCTACCCCATAGCTTAGTTAAGTGCAGAAAATAGTGCTTTGTATTTGGCAACCCCAGAACCAGGAAAATAAGTATTCGCTGGATAAGAATTTTCCATCCTGGAGGAATTAGAATGAAATGCTATTGCTAATTGGGTTATGACATTAGAACAGTCATAGCACTAAAGAAAATTGTTGAGGTAGTTTGCTACCTACAAAGACTTGTGAGAAGACCATTTTTATTGGTCTCCTTTATTGTGCACAGCTAATTAGGTGTGGCCTTATGCGGTGTCATAGTTTTCTAAATCACACGGTTTTTTCGCCAGTATAAGAGATTTCTAGCATAACTAGAATGTAAAGGGTCTGCACTGGCCCAAACTTAGCTTTTATTTCAGGTGTGAATGTTCTGAGTATTTACTAAATCACAGCTGCCTGGTTTGGATTAGCTCCTTGATAAGCCTGAATCCGTTTGAAGCATCAGAATCCATTGATTAACTTTTTGAACAGAATAGTCATTAGCCATCACTGAGAGAGCAGTTCGTTTCTACAAGGATCATAGAGGCTGCGGTATCAAGACACGGGGCAGGCAGATGCAGACCCTAAATTACTATAGCCTTAGAATGCCATGTTTGCCAAAACTATTTTCTCTATTTGTATCTTATGGATTCCTAATAAACATTTATCTGTTTGTTTGTTTGTTTTTTTAAAGGCCAGAAAGTGAAAGTAGAGGCTCCTACCAGTTAATCTGGAACTTGCCTTAATGTTTTTTTCCCCTAAATTTGGTCCTCATCTCTAACGCTGTGATTTAAGAGTAATGAAATGTTGTTTCCATGAGCTTCCTATCCATCTGTACTTCATGTTTCCTCGTAGTTGGATTTGATCACAGATCTCTTGGGCACACCATCACTGGAAGCAATGAGGACAGCTTGTGAAGGTGCTAAGGCACACATACTCAGGGGTCCTCATAAACAGGTAAGAGGAGAAGAAGGGCTCTGTATTTGGTAACCATCTGTTTGGGCAGAGTTTTCTTCCAACAGAATAATGAAATGAGAATTTTTAAACAAAAGCATTACTTGTAGGTTTTATTAATTTTTTTATGTCATGGCCATAAGTAAGAAAATGGTAAAATATTTGTCAAACCCAATAGAATATAGTAATTCCCAATGCTATAGGAAAAAGTAAATATTTTTGTAGCACCTTTGCTAATAAATGACCCCTGGCTTTTGTCTCCTGGTTTTTTATGTGTCTGGGAAAAGTTACTGGGGGTGGAGCTTTGACCTCAGTACCATAACCTAGTGCATGTATACTCAGGATATCCTTTCCACGTACTGAGCCGAAATACCTGGTATCTCTTATTCCAGCCAGGAATGTGAAGCTGTTTCTATTGCACTCTTGCCACTAACACAGAATCAGATGTGAATGTTGTTAGAAAAGAAGTATGAAGAGAGATTGCCAGATTTGCACTGATCAATATTACTTGCAACCAGCCAAGTCACTGCTGAGAAAGACAAGATGGTTATTATCTCCACCCTGTCGATTTAGCAGCATTTTTTAGAAGCACTTTCCTAATCTCCTTTGGACAAAACAGCTTAATGATGTGAAGAGTGAGTAAGGGGAATACTTTTCCTAGGAACAACAAACCGAAACAGAAGAGAGAAGGCTTGAACAGGAAGACTCGGCAACTAATTTTCCTGGGCTTTGCCTTGCTTTCTTTTAAATTGGGCATTTAGATGATCTGATTGATCATTAGAAGATCTGGTTGATCTAATTGATAGACCAAATGACAGACTGAGTTTGACAGTCCTCTCAAATTATCTGCCAGACATTTGGTTAAGGCCTTACCTTTCCCTTGTGGTTCCCTCTCTGTGATTCTAGTGATTCCAGAGCTTCCATTTTCACAGGCAAAAAGGGCAATGGGTAAAGCGTGTTATCTTCTAAAACCAGCCCGAACTAGTAAATGTAGATTTACTGCTAGAGATGTAGGTGCTGGTATTTTAAATAGCCCCCTGCTGGTTACGTCCTTCTGTTGCATTTAGTTTAGAAGTATAGAATCATTTGGGCCCTAACTAACTCCCTTAGAAGAGCACAGTAAGTCTTAACCTAGAGGAAGGTTCTATATAAATAGAAAGAACTAGCAAGATCTGTTATGTTCAGTTTACTGGCCAGTATCAGGAATATTAAACTAATTTATCAATACCTGGCGAATATACCTTCAAAGCAGTTTTTTAAAATTTTGTTGTATATATGCAAGTAATATGTGAGTACATGTAAAATAAAAATTTTACAGAGAGTTAGTCATCCATAGCTACCCCCACGCCATCCTAGTCTCCTCTGGATTAATTTTAGAGTATCTTTCCAGACATATTTTTCTATGCATTTATTTACATAATTCGTACAAACAGAAATATGTACTATTATTTGTTGGGACTTTTTAAAAAATATACATATACAGGAGAATCTTATTGGCTATCTTCTTAAAGTCACAGATTACTGCCTCTAATTAATATACTTGTGTTGGTTGATTAATATACATACTTGCATGTGGCATCAGTCAGGACTCTTTCCACTGAGACAGTTAAAACTGACTTAAGCAAAAAAGGGAACTTACTGGCTCATACAACTGAAAAGTCTTGAGCTACCACTGACTTCAGGCTCTGCTGGATTCAGGTAGTCAAGTGATATTTCATGCCAGGAATCTGACTCTCTTCCGTTCTGTTTTCCTATGTGGTGGCTTCATTTTCAGACAGGCTTTCCCCTGTGTGTTTGCAAAAATGGAACCAGTAGTCCAGCCCTGCGTTCTATTAGCATATCAATCCTCAGGAAAAAGCTTTCCCAAATAGATCCATAAAAATATTTGGAAGGTCTCTGATTCCATTAGGAATGTATTTGGTTATGAGTAATAGAAAACCTTGCTTACAATGGTTTAAAGAAATAGAAGTTTATTTTTTTCCTCATATCATGAAGTCCCAGAGGTAGGCAGTCTGGGGATGGCATAGCAGCTCAATTATGTCATAGAGGATATAGTTTTTTTCTTTCTCTCTGCTCTGCCATCTTTAGAATATTGACTTCATAGTCTCTTGCCTATTGCCTCATGGTCACAAAATGACTGTAGCTTGTCCAGAAATCATATCCATATTCAAAGGAAAGAAATGGAGGAAAGAGGGAGCACTAGAACTATCTATCTGTTCCTTTTATCAGGAAAGCAAAAGTGTCCCAGAAGCCTGCCTAGCAGACCTTAGCTTGTATGTCATTGTCCAGAACTGTGTGATATGTGGCCTCCGAGATGGCAAGAGAAGCTAAAAACAAATGGGTCTTTTCTCTCCCAGTTAATAAAGGTAGATAGGGATAAAAGGATTGGAGGTGTGTGTTAGCTTATCCATCCCATTGTATGTTCCTGACCTGTATTAACTGTGTGCCCATCCTGGAACCAGTCGTGGTGCTCAGGGGAATATACCATATGACTGGCCAGGCCTGGGTCAGGTGCCCATCCTTGGAGTTCAGAGGTTGAGATGAAGCCCAGCCAAACCACTTGATCTGAGAGTGAAAAAGGGAGTGGTTCCCTTAAAGTCAGGAAACGGGGGGCAGACAAGAACACTATATGGCATTTTTAATTTATTGTCTCTTTTCCACAACTCAAAATCTTAGCTGCCATGGCCCAGGGATCTATTAAGGCAGATACTTGTTGAGGCACCGCCGTTTTGGTAGGATTGAAAAGTCTCTTACCAGCCCTTAGTCCCTTTGTTCATCTCTTATACGGTTCAGATCTTCATCATTCCTCAGATTGTTCTCAGCTAATTGTGTCAGAAATAGGTAAAATATTTTCACTGAGGTGAAAATGTCCCCTGGCAGGAACCTTATCTTACAGTTAAGAGACTCAGAGTATGGTAGAGAGTTCATTCAATTCAAACTTCTTATGTTTCAATTGGGGGTTTCTTTTGTATAACCCCAAGAATGCTTACTAGAGCGCACAGCTCATGGTGCATCTCAGTGCTGCTGACCGAGGAGCTCAGCTTCTCTGCTGCCGGGCGAAGACTATCGGGAACATCTAACAAGGCCCTGTGCAGCCTGGCCGATGCTGCCGGGTGACCGCACTCTGCAGTTGGCTCACGGTGACTGTGGCACATACCGTCTAGGGCCTCTTGCCCGGGCATAATGGCTGGTAAATAAGAGGGGAAGAAAATGGAATTAGAAATGCAGCATTTCTAGTATTGCATCTTTCCTGTGGAGCCAATGCTAAATTATTAATAGGTGTCATTCTAGAGAGGTACTGGCATGACTGAACTGACTCTTTTTCTCTGTCCCTCTTTTTAACTTGCATATATAATATAAACACAGGAAAGGAGAAAGCATATCAAATGACTGTTTAGGCTGAAATGAAACTTAGGCTTATTTTTAATGTATTTGTTGGGGTATACTCCTGTAAAGAAAGATAATATTGGGGGGATGGATTTTAAAATTTCAGGTAGCCTTAAACATCCACTCTTGATTTTCACAAGCTCCCCATCCCATACCCAGTTGTCCTTGAGTTGTAAATTTTGCCTTCTAATTTGTCTTATATCCTCTAGCCAATGGCCTCTGGAACTGTTTGTTTGTATGTTTTCCTTGCGCACAGAGAGGTGTTATTCACCTTTGTTGTCCCAGCACCTAGCGCAGGGCCTGGCACTTGGTGGATGTTAGATGATCAGCAGTGGTGGTGGTAGGTAAGCAGGTCTGTACTTGTGCAGTCTAATGGATGAGAAAGCCAAGGTTCAAGTGACTTATCTGAGTCTAGTGATGGCAGAGTTAGAATTTGAAGCCGCATCTTCTAGTACTCATTCCAGTGTTCCCTTCCCTATAACCTGCCTGCACCACAAAAATGGGATGAGAGGTAGATTCACTTTGAGAGTGGAAAGAAAAGAATTGCTTATGGAGAGACATTTTGGTCAGTAAAAACTGACTGGAATTTGGCTGCCATCCTGCACAAGCCAGTGAAAAAAAGCACAGCTCTTCACAGTCAAACCAAGAATTGGAATCTTTTAAGAATATCAAATTACTTCATTTTACACAACTAAAAAGTTGTTCTTATGGGGGCTTCCCTGGTGGCGCAGTGGTTGCGCGTCCGCGTGCTGATGCAGGGGAATCGGGTTCGCGCCCCGGTCCGGGAGGATCCCACATGCCGCGGAGCGGCTGGGCCCGTGAGCCATGGCCGCTGAGCCTGCGCGTCCGGAGCCTGTGCTCCGCAACGGGAGAGGCCACGGCAGAGGGAGGCCCGCATACCACAAAAAAAAAAAAAAAAAAAAGTTCTTATGGAAAATATATGTAAATTGTAAGTTAAAACCTCTCCCCATGCTCTCCACAATCCCCCCTCCTTTATCTTGACTAATACAGATAATTTCAGAGCTGCCATAGATTTACATATTTTTAGCAGGAAAACATGTAAATGCATCAAGGAGTAGTAAATTGTTGGTCTACAAATATATATATATATATATATATATATATATATATATATATATATATATATATATATATGGGTTTTGGGGGGTTTTTTTTGGTGGCACCCCACAGCATGCGGGATCTTAATTCCCCAACCAGGGATCAAACCCGTGCCCCCCTGCAGTGGAAGTGCGGAATCCTAACCACTGGACTGCCAGGGAATTCCCATCTACAAATATCAAATATTTAAATGCCAACTATATATGGGTTCTGTGCACATAATGCTTTTTACCTATAGTAATCCTTTCAAGTGTCATGCAATTTTAGAACTAAAGTAAACTTCGGTGATCATTTAGTCCAACCTCCTCATTTTATACTTAAGGATACTGAGATTCAGGATGTTGATTTAACTAATTAGTTAGTAAACTAGAACCCCCATCTCATCTCTTGTTACTCTTGATCCTGAAGAAAACATCTGTATGGTGAATAGTACCTCCTGATGATTCTGAGGTGTCTTGTTGTTCTTGTAGAATTTCCTCGACGGCTTAACTGAGGGAAGGAGGCAGATATGTAAAATACTTGATATTAGTGGTTATCATGGTAGGATTCTAGGCCTGTGATTGAGATACAAGGAGACCTTTTAGTGTTACTTGCGAGAGAGACAGAGCAGTGTTGCCATTCACCTGCTCCATCCCCTGACTCTCCAAGCAGCGAAATAAAAGCTTTATAAGCTCTGTGGCTTCTCAGGTCATTAGTCATCTCCCTCCCTCAGTGCAAGAGGGTTAGATATAGGCATGTGGATATGCCTGTCACTTACGAAAGACAGTTATTGAGTGAGTAATCAGTGCTAAAGTGGTGTCATCCTTTCTTAGAAGATTCTGTATATTCCCGAGTGTCCTAAGGCTTCTTTAGTGTTTTAGCAAGGTAATGTTGCCGTAAGACATAGTTCACATGCCTACTTTGCACAGTTTACTTGCATGTAGCCAAGGTTTTAAATCTTCTTTTCTCCCATCCTTGGGCGTGTTTGGTCTTCCCTTCTTGCCAAAGCATGTATGATATAAGGCTAACAGGAGCTCCATATTTTCAGGATTAGCTTTCATTTTTCATAGGCTCTTCTGTGCTCTGACCTACAATGGGTAATCATGCAATATAAAATATGCCACTGAAAGTCAGTGACAGTTGTTGCTTTTGAAGACTGGTTAATGAGGGGAATACTCATTTCCTTTGAGTTGAGACTTGTGTGCACACACCTTTTGAGCTGGGTACTTACCTTGTCATAAATTGGCTGTATTCCATATCTACTTACACAAAGACTCACTTGCATATTTGAATTCTTTTTTCACAGCCATCTCTTCCTGTACTTTATACCCTGTCTAGCCAGGCTACACATGAAGCTGTTCATCTCCTTTGCAGGATGTTGGTCTTTGATCCAGTAAGTAGTGTTTATTTTTATATTTTTTTAATGAATTAAAAATATGTGTTCTAAGGAAAACATCCTGGCTTTGAATAGATGGGCAATGTAAATAATGACTTTTTTTTTAATGAATAATGACTTTTTAAAAGATAAACTTCAGCCCCCAGTTCCATGTGTATCATGCTCACCCATCACATAGAAGTTTGAGTATTAACACATAAGAGTCTAGGTGAAGAGAGATAAGGAACGGTACCATCCTTATTTATCTCAATATTTGTAAAAGGAGTTTGACACCAATTTGAATTAGGAAAAAAAAAAATTTTTAACATTATTTGAAAAAAATCTTCCCATTGTATTGCGTAAGGAAGTATTTACTCTGGGTTGTTGAAATGGTGGCTTTTCCAAATGCCATTTCTCGACTTGACTCTTCAGGGGCAAAGTTCATCTCTTCATTTATTCATTTGTCCAAAGAATATTCATTATTCACATCCCGTGCCAATAACTGTTGTCAAAGAAGACTAAAAAACGGAAGCCTTTAGGGAAGAAAATTTTACTTGCCGAGAGTACATGGAAGTCACCAAATACAAAATACAACAGGTATTTAAAGGGGAAAAATACCCACAAAATTACCAGTTAAGTTTACATTGGTTTGTTCATGATGAGAAAACAGCAACTGTCTCACATGATTGTTAAATCCACAGAGGTCAGAACTATCTTCAGATGTCAGCATAACAAAGATTAGGGATAAAAATGTTTTGTTAGGAAGTCCAGGTTTGTGGGAAACAGGGTTCTATTATTTGGGGGACCAGAACGAATCAGAGTGATCAGGTTATTTTTATTACATCTCAGGGTGCAAAGTGGATTTTTTGTTTGGTTGCTGTTTTTGTTTTCCTTTTGTTTGTTTACTTTGGCATGTGAGGTACTTAGTGATACGGGAAGCAAGACAAAGTGGCAGTTCTTGTTCCCACAGGCCCTCCTTGTGGTCAAGTTCCTGCCATTAAAGACAGTTTCAGCCACATAATTTGCTGAATGAGCTAGTGGTTTAGTGTCATTAGTTTGATATTTTATTTCGCAAGTTTATCTGCGTAGCTAACAGGAGATGTTGATTAATACATAAAGACCTTTTGTATGGTTAACAAAACTAGAGGCACATGAACTTCAGGTTTCAGAGGTAATTTCTACCCATTTTTGGGTTTGTCTGCCCATTGAGGATTTTCTAAAGGCCCTGAGGTTAAATTTACTTTTTTGTGTCAGAAATATATTTTCTTTATTAGTTCTACTTAGATTAAGAACGAGGAACTGCGTAAATTCACCTGTACCAGGTTTTTCCCGCAGTACTTACAGCTGTTGGGTATCCTCTTTCTCTGAGATCCCATGTTTATTTATGATCCTGACCTGCCAGGAGCTCATGGCTGGAACTCTAAGGCTGGAATTTCCTGAACTGTACAGCGGATACCACGCATACTTCCTGGGAGGCCTTTTAGACATCAGTTCTACATGTGAAATGTCCTTATTCCTTAACAGTGGGATTGTCACACCTAATTAAATGAAACCTTTGGTGTGGTCATAGTTACAAATCAGATTTATCTATAAGAAGGAGATATGATTTATCTATAAGAAGGAGATAAGATTTATCTGGAATTTTTATCTGACATATGCTTACTGAATTTAGTTTATGATTGATACTAAGGATTCTTTTTCTAGTTCTGAGGGTTCAGTTAGAAATAGATACCATTTTTAAAGAATGTTTCATTCTGGTTTTAGCCTGTTAAATTTGAGGGTTAGTGATACATTAAGAAGAAAGAAATGAGGGTTTTATTACCTCAAAATAGTGATGACATTAAACAAATCTCCAGAGACCTTAATTTATCTAAAGGCAGTAAACAGTTACAAGCAATATTTTTAAAGCACAACAATAATTATTAGGAATTTAGACAATTACTTACTTTTTTCTCTTGACAAACAAAAAAACACTGTTATCTTGCATACACATCCTTCCTATCCTCACCCATTCTTTTACGTTCTTTAAAACAATACATATGTGCTTTAACCCAAAGGTATTTGCACATCTTTTTTAACTGTTTATTGATGGCTACTCAATACTGTATTAATGAAGAGCCTAGGTATATTAAAATTATGTTGTCCATATATCCAAAGACCATTTATTAACTCAAGTTAATGTTAGTAAGGTCTTAATGTTAACTAAGAATTAGGAGATTGAAATTTTAGTTGACTCATTAAGTCTTTATGATTCATAGCATACAAAAAACTAATTTCTTTTTAGAAACACATTACCTATTATGATTCATCTCATTTAGTTTAACACATAATTTGCAATTCCATAATCTTAGACAAAGTAATATTAGTTTATCTGACCAGCAAAACCAGTAGGAAAAAAATCAAATTCAAAATGATTAGGCTTTTTATGAGAAAACAAACCTAAAACTTATATAAATGAGAATATTGTATTAGCATTATTTGTACAGGTGTTTTTAAATTTTTATAACTATTAACTCAGACTGATTTGTCCAAAGAGTCATCTTGTATACAATTATACAATTATATACCGGATATTAAAACTTCTAAGTTGTTTAAGAGAAATATTTTGCCTACTTTGTAATCTAGTAATCAAGTAATAGTATTATTTTAACTCCCAATTAAAGCTTTTTTTAATCTTTGAGTTATAACTTGAGCAAGCAAAAATTTCTAAAGAGCCAAAATATTTTATTCATAAGGAAGAATAATGTTTTTAAATCTTTCCATTTCTTTTTATATGTCTTTAATGTGTTGATACTGTTTCTAAAAGCCAGTTGCAATAGGAGTTTGCTCCGTTTGATTTTAAGAGATCTCATAATATGTATTAACTCCCCTCAGAAGTATATGAAGTACATCCATTTATATTTGTAAAATGGAAAATTTTATCACTTATTCAAAACTAGAAGAGCCAATTTTGATAAAGTAACAAAATCTAGGATATAAACAAGTGAAGTGTCCGTATCTATTACAAATGTTGATTATTTAAACGAGATGTAATTAAGATATAGAGGACATAATTATGCACCATCAGTTCCTTCAAAAGAACATCACTATTAAATCTGAGAAATTTTGTGATTTTTTTTTTTTCCTCAGTTTAACAGGACAGTTTTTCTTTTCAGTGTTCATACCCCTTAAAAAACGAGTCTCCTTTCTTTAGCCTTGTTTCAGAAGTCCCAAAGAGACCTTAATTTGTTTAGAGAAATGAAAGTTGATTATTGAATGCTAAGGATTTGATTTACTTTTTGTTCAAAGGCTTCTCTTAGGTAAGACACTTTAGAGGACCCCATATTGGTGCACAAGGAACATACAAACACAGAGCGTGCCATCCATAGTTAGGAAAACACCAAAATCTCTTCAGCTCTGCATCTGAAATTTCGGGAAATATCAGAATTCCCAGACAAACAAAAAAGACTAACAGTGAAACCAGATTCCATCTGCTGGTGGCAGCTGACAGGGACCCAATTTCTGACATCTGCCACCTGATAGAAGTGACTTAATGGTCATATGATAAAATTAAAACCCAGATTCAATCACTGCTGCCACCAGTTTGGACACGATCAGCCATGCTCAGTCAGAAACAGAAATAGACTTGGCCAATAACCAGATTTAGTGGGCAAAAGCCAAAGAGCTCAATCCCACACGTGAGGCTGGTCAGAGATGCTGAGGACTGAGAGGGGCCCAGACCCAGGCAAGGTGTACTGTCCTGTTTCTTTTGGTCCTGACAGTAGACCTTGATCCCAGTGGAACCTTTGGGAATAGGTGGACTCATTTAGGAAGAAAAGGAAAAGTTTAGTTGCTAAGCGTGCTAGTGAGTCAGACTTCAGAAGGGCTGCATCACCAAATACAAAACATGACAAGTAGCAGAAGGAACAAAACCAGGATTGTGAAGCTTACATTCATCTCTTCATGGTGGATAAACAGCAGCTTTCTCTTGTTACTATCATGTCCCAAAAGGTCATGACATGCCTTTTAACATTAGCATAGCAAAAAATCAGAGATAAAGTGTTTTTAGGGAATCCAGGTTTATGGGAAATATTTAACATTTTATTATTTGGGGGACCAGAACCAGTTGCGGTGATCCAGTTATTTTTGGTTTGAGTGCAGATGGTTTTCTTTTTTTTAGTTGTGTTATGTGAAGTGCTGGATCAAATTATAAGCAGGGCAAAGTGTCAGTTTGTGTTCTACTCTCTACTATTGAGTCATCCTTAAATCCTTTAAAATCCACCTTCTCTCAGTAGTACTTACATACCCACTGAGCTAAAAGGAGGGACAGCTTTTTTCTTTTTTTCATGGAGAAATGAGTTTAAAAGTTTATGGTTTATGTAGCCTGAAACTAGTATATTAAGTGTTCTAATCTGAAGAGCCAGAAAACCCCAGGCTGCTGATACTCACACTGGGCTGGATATCAAAACATGGCATACGGGCCATTCATTAGCTGCTGCCTAACTCCAGCAGCTTTCAGATAAGCTTTTGCCCAAGTTGATTTGGTATCCAAGAGGATAAAAGTTTCAAGGAGCTTTGTAAAATTGCCACCATGATCACATCTCTTCTAAATGCTGAGACATATTTAGAAAATATAACTGTTATTTTAAATGTAAATATATCCCTTCCAAAGCATTACATATTTGAATGTCATGATATTTGTCATTTTTGACCCTGCATGTATCTATTTCAAGGTAGGAACTTTTCAGGATCTTAGCAGGATCATTTCTAAGTGCTTTCTGGTGGCGTATGGTGGTTTATCACAGTAGTTTGTTGTCTTACGTCATATACTCCCTCTACTGCTACGTTATCCACCTGCAAATTCAATTACTCTCTTACCTTCACCGTCCGCAATTATCCCTTTACACAGGATGTTCCATAAATTAAGTATAAGCTGTGTAAAGCAGTCACTGTGGCTCGTGAAAGATCCTGTGTGGACAGTCATGTTTATCTGCAGTGTTGATGTGCTGGTCTCTAAATTTGATTTCAGTCCAAAAGAATATCCGCTAAGGATGCCTTAGCCCACCCCTACCTAGATGAAGGGCGACTACGATATCACACGTGTATGTGTAAATGTTGCTTTTCCACCTCTACTGGAAGAGTTTATACCAGTGACTTTGAGCCCATCACCAATCCCAAGTTTGATGACACTTTTGAGAAGAACCTCAGTTCTGTCCGACAGGTTAAAGGTGAGTTTGCTTTTTTGGCCCTCCGCCAGGTGGGGTGACTGGTAACATTTTCTGTTATGTGGCTGTGGAAAGCTGAGCTCTGGATGGAGATCAAAGCTCCTTTATATGTTTGTTTTACAAACTTGCATACAGCTGTTTGTCCGGAGCACATATGCCAAGAAAGCTGTGTGTGTTATAAAAACACTGATTTTATATCCAGGGGAAGGTCCGGCAGAGGAATGAACATTTTGTTCTTGTTTTCAAAGCTGACTTACTTAGTGTGACTCAGTATATTTAATATGTATTCACTCATTGTGATTTCATGGAATGATACATATTGGACTTTTTTATATAACATGCAAAGTTTTTAAAAGGATAAACATCCACTGAGGGAATCATTCCTTGGATGATGACAAGAAAGGGATTTCTGATAGTCTGCTCATAAAATTTCCTGACACGATCTCCTATTGGGCAGGGCAGGTAAAGACATCCAGACTTCTGAGTGGTTTTAGGTGTCTGCTTGAGGACATTTTAGAAGAGAGTAGTCCCCAAAGTGACCAGCCTGAAACTATGTACCTAAATACCAACTGAGGTTTTTTAAGTGATTTTCGAAAAGGCAATAATTACCAGCAATTTAGAAGAGTCCATTTATAATGCCAACCCAGTGGAGTCACTCTCAAATTTATAGACCATTTTACACCTCCCACTCGTGGGGTTTCCAGCCCCTGTAATGGCACTTTGGGGGGTTTTGCCTACGTTTAGCAGCACCTGTCATTTTGGTTTCAGAAAAGTTCCACTGGATTCTGCCTGATAGATGACGTGTGTGTTTAACTAAACCACTAGGAAATGCCGTTCAGATGCTGACTAGAGTTAACCTGAGAATCCACTGCTCCCAGGCCTGCAGATTGGCGTGGGTTGTATGATATTTGTTTTCTCCACAGAAATTATTCATCAGTTCATTTTGGAACAGCAGAAAGGAAACAGAGTGCCTCTCTGCATCAACCCTCAGTCTGCTGCTTTTAAGAGCTTTATTAGGTAACTATATGGATGTAATTCTGACTTTCTTGTTAGAATTAAAAGGATGCCATTGTGAGTTTGTCCTTCAGCATATTTCTGGTTTTATTTAGATTAGATAACATAGATAAAAGGTCCAACAGAAAGTTTCTGTTGTGAGTTCTGGCTTTAGTCAAAAGCATGTTAAAAATGTAAGCATTTGTTCTAACGCTAGCTCCAGTTCACTGTGGCTGCCTTGGCAGTTCCCCAGATGCCCTTTACGCTGCCTGGTCAAGTACATGGGGATCTTCCTCTGCCAGCAGCGCAGCAGCCACTGTCCTCGAGTTGCACATGGTCACCTCAGTTCCCACTGCCATCCCCACCACCTTAGTAATAACCGCCAGCGAGAAAATTCTGTTTTATAGGTGGACTGCTGGTGTATCCTGTTTAAAGAGAAACCAATAGTCTTACTGGTTATAGAGCTATAAACCTCCTTCAGAACCTAGAAAGCGTCATTCTCTTGATCTCTCTTTGTCCTTACCTTCTCCATCTCTTTTTCCCTAACTCCTTGTATCAATCAAGGTCCAGTCAGGAGAAAGAAACCACACCCAGTAATATGAACAGGGAAAATTTAATAACAAGCATTAACTAGGAAAAGATGCTTAACTACTAAAAGGCATGCAAGAGGATTCTGAAGAGTCCGAAGTAGCAAATGCAGAAAGCAAGTACTCCCTGTGGACTGAGGGAGAGTGAACAAGGGAGAAATTGAGAACTTGGAGGAAGCCCCTCTATCCAAGGCCAGTAAGATTTGGACCTCTTTGGAGAGGAGCCACAGGAACACAGCATGATGAAGAAACTTTACAAAAGGGGTGAGCAGAGCTGATCCATCAAAGAGCCTGCCAGGTGGAGAGAAACTTGCCAGAAAGTTTGGGTAGACCAAAGCTGAGCCTTCCACGGCAAAAAAAAAAAAAAAAAAGACGCACACCAGAACCAGGAAGGGAAGCAGCTTCCTAATGCTGTGGCCTTGCAGTGCCCTTTCAGCGCCCTCTGTTGACAAAGGTTATCATTGGGCCCGTGGCGAAGGAAAAAGGTGAACAGGGTCTGGCTCAGGTATCACAGAGCAGCATGAAGGGAGGCTTCGATCTGAGAGGCCACACTCTTCCTGCCTTCCTGCCTTCCTCTTTTTCCCTCTCCTCCTTGCTTCTCTTTCCCTTCCCTTCACTTTCCTTTTAATTGGCCTTGATATAGTGTTGAAGCTGATTGAATTTATTGAACCAAGGTCAAGAATTTTTGTTTATAATTTTTAAAATCAGGTGACTTTCATTCCTTCCATGTATTTTTCTGTAGAAAGAAGGAATTAAGTTGCCTTTTTACTTCCCTGTGGTTTAAAATTACTTTGTTTTAATATTTTTCCCTAAGAGTCAATTAGGTGTTTTAATACCTTTCAGGTGCAAGTTATTCATTATCCTGGGCCCCCAGAAGCAAAGTGACACACAACCCCCTCAAGTGTATAATCTTGGCAACATTAGACAGACATGTGAAATAACTGATAAAAACAGATCTGTGGATAACAAGTGCTAAATGATTATCAATTAAAAACTTGATAAAAGAATGCTAAAAAAAAAAAGAATGCTTATGAGGCCCATTCAAAATAGGTCCCCACTTAAAATCACCTTATTTTGAGAAGCTACTTTTAAATGGATAATTCTGTATCCTTTAAGGTTATTTTCCCAACTGATTTATAGGCGTTATTATTTATAATAGCTACCATTTATATTATGAAGTAGGCACTGTGAAAAACATACATTATCTCATTTATTCATCACAATATCCTATGAGGTGGATAGCATCCCTTTCCAGGAGAGGAAAGATGAAGGAATTTGCTCGGTGTCATACAACTAGTAAATGATGTGTTGCTTTCAAGCCCACTCATTAGCTGCTGTACCGTATCGCCTCACTATAGATACAGATCCTTACGTGAACAATTTGGAACAAATGCACCTTTAGAGAAGTGAAAAGAAACAAATAAAAATCCAGGAATGGACTTTACAATTTTTTTTTTTTAAAGGAAGGGGGAAAACAGGCAGCAGTGAATTGCCCTGTTGCCTTTTGTGGCGCTACAACCGGTTCACCGTGTCTCTGTTCTCTTCCAGTTCCACAGTTGCTCAGCCGTCTGAGATGCCCCCATCTCCTCTGGTGTGGGAGTGACGGTGGAAGACAGTGTACTACTGAAGATGTAATGTAGCTTTCCACTGGAGTCTGGGATTTGCAATTCTGGAGGTTAATCATGCTTGTACTGTAATTTTACTAATGAAGTTTTAAATTAACAACCACTACTTGTATGATATAATATTTAGAAATGTTACTAGACTTTTAATCTTGTAAAGTGGTTGTGCTTTTAGAAGAAAAATATTTTACCCAGAGTTGCACATGTTTTATGAATTTAGTGCAGCTGTTATGGCTCACCTCAGAACAAAAGAGAATTGAACCAAATTTGGGAGTTTGGGGTTTTGTGTTTTTTGTTTTGTTTTTTAAAATGAAGTGAGATTGTTCACACACACACACACACACACACACACACACACACACAGGACAGTCATACATTTTGATATTTGAGCCATTCCTGAAAATTTGGGGTTCTCTAAAACGAAAGAATCTGGAAACCTTGCCTGCGACCAATCATGGAGCCACGTGAGCTGATCGTGGCTGCACCTCGGGAGGGGGGAGGGGGGAGGGGCATGCCACCTAATGATCAAGCCCTATAATTAGCTTCTCATTAGAGCCGTGACGGTGATGTGTGCTGTCTAAAATCCAATGTTGTTGGTAGAGAGAATGAGTTTGTGACTAGGAGAGACTAAACTTTTGTTTTCCTTACCCAGTATAAATATATATATATATATTTAATCTATTTTTATTAGAAGTTTTTCTGCTCTTTCTTACATAAAAGAACCCCCAAGCATGCATCTTTCATGTGTGTAAATAGTTCATTTCTGGGCTAATTTCAAAAGAATCCCAACATTGCTGTATAGAGAGAGAACTAGCTTGCACATTTTAGGTCTGTGAAATTTTGTGAGACTTTTCCTGCACTGGACAGTAAAAAAATGAATAAAAGACAAAAACAAATTAAAAAAAAAATTTAAGCCACAAAAAAAAAGGCACATAGGGAATTATGTCAAATGTGTTTGTGTCCTTAGGCAAAGCTGTGGGAGTCTTGAAATGTCACAGTAGTAAATAACTTATTACTTTTTGACAAATTCTTTTTTCTGTTGGAACACTGAATTCTTCTGTGCATATGTATATATGAATACAAATTGAAGGCCTCTACCTCCTGGAGTTACACAACTTGGCTTGTTTACCTCCACATGCTGATGATGACTATTTTTTTTTTTTTAAGTTCAATGTGGAGACTTGAAACTTGAATGTCCCTTCCAACTTTTATATTAAAAATAAAAAGACAAGAAAATTGAAGATCGTTTTTCACCTGTACAAGGAATACTAATGGATCGTCTTAAAATTGGTCTAGGAAAAACCTTGGTGTGTGTTATGGACAATTAACTGTTAAAGTTATTGTAAGTTATCTGTATTTAGCAGAGTATTTTCATCTTGAGTGATCTGAGCTGAATTTGAAGACTATTAATAAGTTATGTTTGGAAGTTTTAACTTCAATGAAGTAATTATTTGCTGTGAAAGAAACAAACATTGAATTACTAAACAAAGATGGTGCAATATCTTTGTTTTTTTTTTTATGAGGCTCCTGAGAATCAACCCAACTGAAGCATTTCAATTCACTTGAATGAGAAACGTGTTTAGTATCAAAAGAGCCCAAGAAGACACTGGTGTGAAAGGTACAATCTCAGAGGTTGGTCAATTACCGTGGCACACTTACTGGTCACTTTGTACAATGTAGATTTGAAGTACAGTGGTGAAAACATTAAATGTGACATTTGAAAAAGAGGTGTCATCTGTTTTGTTTCAACTCCTTTCCTTTATTTTCTCTTCAGTACAGCTTGTATCCTGAATTTGCAAAGTTTTGAGACATTACCTATTTATATTTCCATTTCAATCTTTGAGGAAATTAGTTGTGGGGTTTTTTTTAATCTTCTCAGACTTTAGATTGCCAAAAACATATTGGAAACTTAGTTAACTGATGTCAAAGATATTGTGATTTTAAATATATGCAATTTGAAAGTCTTTCCAGACCTTAGAGTCTAATCCAGTGGTTTTCAAACTTTTTTTAAGCAAAGAATCCTATTTTCATGTGAAATCAATATAATGGAGTCCTGGGCTTCCCTGGTGGTGCAGTGGTTGAGAGCACGCCGGCCAATTCAGGGGACGTGGGTTCGTGCCCTGGTCCGGGAAGATCCCACATGCCGCGCAGCGGCTGGGCCCGTGAGCCATGGCCGCTGAGCCTGCGCGTCCGGAGCCTGTGCTCCGCAATGGGAGAGGCCACAACAGTGAGAGGCCCACATACCGCAAAAAAAAAAAAAAAAAAAAAAAAAAAAAAAAAAATATATATATATATATATATATAAAATGGAGTCCATTATATTAAACAAAAGTGAGCTGCTCTGGATGCAGCAGACTGCTAAGGGGGCTTGACCCCTCCCTCCTCTTCCTTTCTGCCTCCTGCCCCTGGCATCCCAAAGGTACCTCCAGCTAAAGAATCCCCAGCTGGGTGGTGTAACTTAAGACCTGATTCCAAACTGCCTAACTTCAGAATACTTTCCCTGAGACAAGATAAAGCAGCATTACTCTTGGGGTTGTAGGTGGTGTGTGTACTTCTCCCTGTCTTTTCCTGATTTAGCAAAATGAATGGATTTTTTTTTTTCCTGACGTGGGAGGAGTTGACTTATAACTCATATAAATCAATATAAATACAAGTATTTATTTTATCCAACAAACTTGAAAACCTACTAAATGCAATAATTACTTATATGGAAGCCTTGTTAATATCAATAATGCTTAAATAAGAAAACTAGTTTTCATCACGAGAGCATTAAGAAATAACTGCACGTATAACACTTTGAAACTAAACTTCTTCACAGATAAGTATTAGAGAAAACTTGTTGACCTGTTCCCACTAGAACCTGCTCACCTAACCAGGGGATTTATGCCTTATTTCTTAATTTAAAATTATTGATAATTGCAAAAATGTGGAGTTTTCTACAGCCAGTAATCAGTATGAACAGGTAAGTCAGCACTGTAAACAGCTGCAATTTGTTTGCAATTTAAGTGTAAGAATCCAGAAGATGGAGATAATCTCTTGAGACGGCTCATAAGATTTGGAGTTTTTAATTTCATTTTTCCTCTATGGTTAAGTCATTTTAAGTATTACTTTTATATTAAAATTAAAATACATTAAAGAAGAGTGCATCACTTGCATGGATTTTTAAATTAAGACAGCTTTGGGGGGTGCTGTTTTCTACTGTGTTCTAGTAATGTCTAGGCAGCATGGTAGTAAATGGACACGTTTAGAGTCTTCCCTGCAGTGACTCTCCACCCCTCCTTCCTTAAATGGTCTTTCTTTGGCTTCTGAAACACACCTCTGTTTTTCTCTTTTAGGGGCTACAACTCTCCCCTACAGGCTCCTTCCTCTGCTTAATCCTCACATGTTTGTGTTCTCTGGGCTAGGGATCAATCCTGGGTTTTCATCCAACTCTAAAGCCGAGGGTTCTTGACTTGGCTACTTGGCAGAATCACCTGGAGAACTTTCAGAACTTTCAAGGCCACACCCCAGAATCTCTGGAGGCAAGGTCAGGCATCAGTTTTGTGCTGTGGTTTTGTTTGTTTGTTAAGTCCTCCAGTTGATTCCAATGTGCAGCCAAGATCCACTGCTGGACACTCTCCTTGTAACCTCATCTACCCTCATGGCCTCGTTGACTCTAAGAGAATGACCCCAAATCTCTTACCTATATACCCAGATTTTTCTACTAGGTGTCTGTTAGAAATTTCTACTTGGGTATCTTACAGGCACCTCAGCCATGTCAAAAATGAAATTAATAATGTTTTTCCCCCGACAATTTTATTATTATTAAATCATTCTCACTTCCCCACTAGCTCTTTTTTTTTTTTTTTTTTTTAGTGGTACGCGGGCCTCTCACTGTTGTGGCCTCTCCCGTTGCGGAGCACAGGCTCCGGACGCGCAGGCTCAGCGGCCATGGCTCACGGGCCCAGCTGCTCCACGGCATGTGGGATCTTCCCGGACCGGGGCACGAACCCGCGTCCCCTGCATCGGCAGGCGGACTCTCAACCACTGCGCCACCAGGGAAGCCCCCCACTAGCTCTTTTTTTCCCCTTCCTAGACTAGCAAAATAGTTGAGGTTTAATTATTTCATGAGGAATTGTGGAAGGGAAAGGACTGGGTTGGGGACAAGGGGAGTAGAGTTGTACACTGAGCCGGGCTCTTCGTATTAGGTTAGGACCAGTGCCAGGGTGGTGCTCCTGACAGCACAGCACCAGGCTTTTCTTTTTGGCAGGTGAGATGGAAGAGAACGGCTCCAGTTACAGTGCTCTGTCTGCGCCTCAGCCCTCAACTCTGGGCTTCATCATCCACCCGCTTACATAAGCCCAAAATCAGAGTCCTTGTCACTCCCATCTCAGCTCCAGAATTCAGGCACATTTTACATTCCATTCTTTAAGGTACTTTTATCTCAATGTTTTAAATGACACAGCATGAAGGAAAAAACAAAGTAAAAATTTTCCAGTGAATAAGTTAAATGTTATTCAATCTTGTTTTCCATTTTGGAAATCAGGGCTGAATGGAAGAGACTGACACTGCTCACTGATTTAACATCCAGTTTTTCCTTTCTCAGGTTTAAAATATTATAAGAATCAAACACAAGTGATAACTTTTTCCCCTGTTCTTGTGACTTTGCCAGTGAGTGAACAATGCCCAGATACTTGGAAAGAAGTGGTAAATTACAACGTTTTCAGGTTGCTGTTGGTAGAATTGTTAACAAGCGGACCTTCTTGCTAAGAGGTCAGTGTTTATGTAAGGTAGCAGACTTCAGAGGTCTCTGAAACAGCAGTCAGTCTCCTACTGTCTCAGGGAGATACTCAAAATATCTCTAAGTAGTAAAGAAAGATGGGTGTCTTTTTATGTTTTGATAATAATACTAATTTTAACAGCTCATCATCCTTACAGCCAACTATTTTTATCCATTTCTTAATTACAGCAGTTATACCATGTTTTTTTTTTAATGAACAGCTTTAGAGTTTTTGAGAACGCTTATCCTTGAGAAGAAAAATCTTGTCAAGACAATATTGTGAGTTCCTTTAAAAAACTGTATTGTGGGGCTTCCCTGGTGGCACAGTGGTTAAGAATCCGCCTGCCAATGCAGGAGACATGGGTTCGAGCCCTGGTCTGGGAAGATCCCACGTGCCACAGAGCAACTAAGCCCGTGCGCCACAACTACTGAGCCTGCACTCTAGAGTCCGCGAGCCACACAACTACTGAGCCCGTGTGCCGCAACTGCTGAAGCCCGGGCGCCTAGAGCCTGTGCTCTCAACAAGAGAAGCCCCCGCAATGAGAAGCCCGCGCACCGCATGAAGAGTAGCTCCTGCTCACGGCAACTGGAGAAAGCCCGCCCGCGGCAACGAAGACCCAACGCAGCCAAAATAAAAATAGACAACAAAAAAAACTATATTGTGTGTGTATTAGTAATACATTCACATGGTACCACCTACAAAAGATAGTGAAAAGGAAATCGTTCTCCCTAGAGGTGCAAACCACTGTTTCCAGTTTCTGGGGATCCTTCCAGAGATACTCTGCATAATCAAGCTTATATATTTTTATAGGAATGACAGCACACTATGAACACTCCTGTGTCTTGCCCTCTTCTCTCCACTTGACCAATGTAGAAGGTTGTTCCACATGAACACAGAGCTAAAGCTTTTAATTTCAGCCACTTCCTTATAATGAAGGCAAACAATGAATAACTTGAATTTATTACCTCTTATCTATGTTTTTATCCTTTGGCATGACATTTTTTTCCACGAAGAAAAATAATTCAAGGTAGAACCAACTAACCAGTCTTCCCCCAGGTAAGCCATTGCTCATATCCGTAGTAATACATATTTTCTAAATCATTTTTCATTTTCTACAATTTTTTTTAAAGACAAGTTATTCAAACCACATTGTTAAAAAACTAACCATTTTTTCCATCCCACTAGACACACTGAAAAAAATCAAGAGGCATTTAGCTATACAAGCTTCCTAACTTTTCCCAGATTCAGATGTGGCCCTGTCTAGTCATTTGTGTACCCTTTTTCATTCTATACTATTTACCCAAACTCATCATTCAATTATTTTACCAACAAGGGCCTTAAAAGTTAACGTCTTCATATACATCATCATACAGATTGCAAGTAAAGACCAATAGAATGACCAAATCATTAATATCCATGCTTTTTCATCTATCAAGAAACAGGTTAAGCTGAGTTTTGCAACCAGTTATGTACATGTATCTTTTTGAGTACAGCAAAAATATTTGAACTTTTACTTCCAGCAATAGGGATGATTAGATATTCTAAAAAACAAACTCTATATGGAAAACAGTATAGAGGTTCCTTAAAAAACTATAAATAGTTACCAAATGATCCAGCAATCCCACTCCTGGGCATATATCCAGAAAAGATGAAAGATCTAATTCAAAAAAATACGTGCACCCCAATGTTCGTAGCGGCACTATTTACAACAGCCAAGACATGGAAGCCACCTAAGTGTCCATCAACAGATGAATGGATAAAGAAGATATAGTATATGTATACAACAGAATATTACTCAGCCATAAAAAAGAAAGAAATTCCATTTGCAGCAACATGGATGGACCTACAGATTATCATACAGTGAAGTAAGTCAGAGAAAGACAAATTCATATCACTTATATGTGGAATCTAAAAAAAGTACAAGTGAACTTATTTACAAAACAACAGATTCACAAACAAAAAAACAAACGGTAAGGGAAATGGTGGGGGAGGGATAAATTGGGAGTATGGGATTAACAGGTGCACACTACCATATAAAATAGATAAACAAGGGTTTACTGTATAGCACAGGGAACTATATTCAGTATCTTCTAATAAACTAATGGAAAGAAAAATTTTAAAGAATATATATATATATACATATATATATATATGTATGTTTGTTACCGCCTCAGCTCCTGGTGGGAAAAAAAGTCCTCCACAAGAATTTTAAAACCACAAGTGTGCCCTAACATGTCATTAGACTTCAGACTTACGCTACCATCAAGGCTTAAGGAACTCAAACCAAGATATTAAAGTGGCCTTCAGTTGGTAGTGCCCTGGGGTGTCTGGCAAAAGCAAACATAGATGCTCTTATGAGGGGAATGCATCCTTAACTGGGGCCCCAGAGGATTCTGGTAGATAAAGCCCACCCAAATATGAACTCACGGTCCAAATTACAAAGCACAGGCAAATAAGCCACTATACCTAAGAGACAATTACAAACCAAGTACTTCAGATATTGGAAGTATTGGATACAGAATACGAAATGATTATGCTTAAGAATATTTAGAAAAATGAGGGTATCCAAAAGCCAAGCAAGGACTAAAAGTCTTTGAAATATGACCAGGCATATTTGAAAAGTAATCAACTCACACAAAATTTTTAAAAGTCACTGAAAGTAAAAATAAGCAGCACATTGAACACAGCCAAAGAAAAACTAAAACCTGTAAAAACGTACCCAATATACACTGCCTCATATACAGCAGAAATAACACAAATGCACAGAAAATAATAAAAGATATTGAGACTTGGGGGGTAGAGTGAAAAAAAATTGAATCTATATAAAATTGGAGTTCCAAAGATAAAAGGATACGAGAGGGGCAATATTAAATAATAGCTGAGATTTTCTTAGATTTGATCATAGTTAGGAATCGTTGAATTTAGGAAGCACAACAAATCATAAGCAGGATAGACAACTTAGTGAAACTGCAGAGTGACAAAGAGGTCCTAAATGTAACAAAAAAACTGCCTAAAAAGAACAGTGAAGCTTGCCTTCTCAACAGCAAAAACTGAAGCTAGAAGATAACCAAATAATATAGCCAAAGTTCTGATAGAAAATTCACCTAGAATTATAAACTAACATTTAGTGTAAAAACATAAAGATCTTTTGAGAAAACCAATTGTTTACTATCAACAGATCCTCACCAAAGGCAATTCTAAAGGCTATACTTCAAGAAGAAAGGATAATTACAAGCAGATTTCCAATACAAGAATGAACAAAGAAATTGGTGAACATGTGGGGGAAACTAAGCAAACAAAGACTGCATAAAGCAAAAATAATGTCTAGTTGGGAGGGCGATAAAATTAATTACACAAGCATTCTTTAAACTAGGATACACATACCCCTGGGGATAAATGAAGACTCTCCAGGAGGTGCGTAGGCACATGTGTTTGTTTGGTTTTTTTAACATCTTAATTGGAGTATAATTGCTTTACACTGTTGTGTTAGTTTCTACTGTATAACAAAGTGAATCAGCTATATGCATATGTATATTCCCATATCCCCTCCCTCTTCCCTCTCCCTGGCACACTTCTTATCCCACCCCTCTAGGTGCTCGCAAAGCACCGAGCTGATCTCCCTGTGCCATGCAGCTGTTTCGCACTAGCTATCTATTTTACATTGGGTGGTGTATATATGTCAAAGCTACGCTCTCACTTTGTCCCAGCTTACCCTTCCCACTCCCCATGTCCTCAAGTCCAATACCTACGTCTGTGTCTTTATTCCTGTCCTGCCCCTAGGTTCATCAAAACCTTTTTTTTTTTTTAGATTCCATATATATGTGTTAGCATACAGTACTTGTTTTTCTGACTTACTTCACTCTGTATGACAGACTTTATGTCCATCCACCTCACTACAAATAACTCAATTTCGTTTGTTTTTATGGCTGAGTAATATTCCATTGTATATATGTGCCACATCTTCTTTATCCATTCATCTGTCAATGGACGCTTAGGTGGCGTCCATGTCCTGTCTTGGAAAAGAAAAAAAGGAATCCAAATCGGAAAAGAAGTAAAGCTGTCACTGTTTGCAGATGACATGATACTATACATAGAGAATCCCAAAGATGCTACCAGAAAACTACTAGAGCTAATCAATGAATTTGGTAAAGTAGCAGGATACAAAATTAATGCACAGAAATCTCTTGCATTCCTATACACTAATTATGAAAAATCTGAAAGAGAAATTAAGGAAACACTCCCATTTACCAGTGCAACAAAAAGAATCAAATACCTACGAATAAACCTCCCTAGGGAGACAAGAGACCTGTATGCAGAAAACTATAAGAAACTGATGAAAGAAATTAAAGATGATACCAACAGATGGAGAGAGATTCCATGTTCTTGGATTGGAAGAATCAATATTGTGAAAATGAGTATATGACCCAAAGCAATCTACAGATTCAATGCAATACCTATCAAATTACCAATGGCATTTTTTACAGAACTAGAACAAAAAATCTTAAAATTTGTATGGAAACACTAAAGACCCCAAATAGCCAAAGCAGTCTTGAGGGAACAAAAAGGAGCTGGAGGATTCAGACTCCCTGACTTCAGACTATACTACAAAGTTACAATAATCAAGACAATATGGTACTGGCACAAAAACAGAAACATAGATCAATGGAACAGGGTAGAAATCCCAGAGATAAACCCATACACCTATGGTCAACTAATCTATGACGAAGGAGACAAGGATATACAATGGAGAAAAGACAGTCTCTTCAATAAGTGGTGCTGGGAAAACTGGTCTCTGAGACTTGGTCAGTCTCCCAAGGCAACAGACATAAAAGCAAAAATAAACAAATGGGATCTAATCAAACTTATAAGCTTTTGTACAGCAAAGGAAACCATAAACAAGACGAAAAGGCAACCCTTAGAATGGGAGAAAATATTTGCAAACGGAGCAACTGACAAAGGATTAATCTCCAAAGTATATACATAGCTCATGCAGCTCAATATTAAAGAAACAAACAACCCAATCCAAAAATGGGTAGAAGACCTAAATAGACATTTCTCCAAAGAAGACATACAGATGGCCAAGAAGCACATGAAAAGCTGCTCAACATCACTAATTATTAGAGAAATGCAAATCAAAACTACAATGAGGTATCACCTCACACCAGTTAGAATGGGCATCATCAGAAAATCTACAAACAACAAACGCTGGAGAGGGTGTGGAGAAAAGGGAACCCTCTTGCACTGTTGGTGGGAATGTAAATTGATACAGCCACTATGGAGAAGAGTATGGAGGTTCCTTAAAAAACTAAAAATAGAATTACCATATGATCCAGCAATCCCACTACTAGGCATATACACAGAGAAAACCATTATTCAAAGACATCTGCACCCCAGTGTTCACTGCAGCATTATTTACAATAGCCAGGTCATGGAAGCAACCTAAATGCCCATCGACAGATGAATGGATAAAGATGTGGTACATATATACAATGGAATATTACTCAGCCAGCCAGAAAAGGAATGAAATTGGGTCATTTGTTGAGATGTGGATGGATCTGGTTTGCAGGGCAGAAACTGAGACACAGATGTAGAGAACAAACGTATGGACACCAAAGGGGGAAAGTGGCAGGGGGTGGGGCTGGTGGTGTGATGAATTGGGAGATTGGGATTGACATGTATACACTGATGTGTATTAAATTGATGACTAATAAGAACCTGCTGTATAAAAAAATTAAATTAAATTCAAAAATTAAAAAAAAAAAAAGACACATGCACCCCAGTGTTCATTGCAGCTCTGTTTACCATAGCCAGGTCATGGAAGCAACCTAAATGCCCATCAACAGATGAATGGATAAAGATGTTGTACATATATACAATGGAGTATTACTCAGCCAAAGAAAGGAACGAAATTGGGTCATTTGTAGAGACGTGGATGGATCTAGAGACTGTCATACAGAGTGAAGTAAGTCAGAAAGAGAAAAACAAATATTGCATATTAACGCATATATGTGGAACCTAGAAAAATGGTACAGATGAACCTGTTTGCAGGGCAGAAATTGAGACCCAGATGTAGAGAACAAACGAATGGACACCAAGGGGGGAAAGCGGGTG
>NC_041227.1:94924203-94931745 GCF_002837175.3 Physeter macrocephalus | reverse complement strand
GGGGTGGGGCAGGATCTAGGTGAGGGGGGCGGTGACATTTGAGCAGGGGGCAGGGCCTCTGCTTGGGACCTGCGCAAAAGGAGAGAGGCAGCACGTGGAAAGGAGGGCCTCTGGAGTGTGGGGTTCTGGAGTTTGGAGGTAGGGCCCTGAGTGAAGGTTTGTGGGTGGGGTTTAGGCCCAGCATGTTGGAGGGGGTCTCCGAGTGTAGAGGTGGGGCCCTGGGTGGGGGTGTAGGGACGGGGCTTGGGCTCTGCGTGGCAGGAGGGAGGCTCCGAGGTCAGAGGATTAGGCCCGGGAGCCCAACAGGCTCCCCGGTGCCTAAGTGGACAGGGAAAGCGTTGGCCATGTTCCCTTCCGTTCCTTCTACCCCCTCCCCCACCGTCTCCCCCGTCGCTGCTGGACCCCTAACCATGGGTGGGTCCCGCTGGGTGTAGGAACTCCTCCCCTCCCCCAGCCGCCCCTCAGGGGTGCCGGTCCCGGAGTTCCAGCCTTTACTTTTGCTCCCACTTCCTCTCCCTCAGGACGCGCGTGGCTGGAGGGGGCCTCGGTGGGCAAAGGATCAGGCCCGGGATCTCAGCAGGTTCCTGGGGGCCCAAGTGGGTGGGGGAAACCTGGCCACACTCCCTTTTGATCATCTGCCCTCCCAGTGGTTCCCCGATTTCCCCCTTGGGCATGGGCACCAGTCCCGTCCTGCCTCCACTTCTCCTCCCCCTTCACTCCCACCATGCCCCACGTCCTACCCAGTCACTGGTACCCCATCAGTGCCTGGTAGGTGCCCTAGTTGTGCAGAGATGCGAATTCCGTGTCCTCCTAGTACGCCATCTTGACTCTGCCCCCGGCACATATTTTTTTAAGAGAGTCAACTTCAACTTGCTTTCCGCCATCACCATTCTCCTTCAGGGTGTCCTTTTCCACCTACCCCTTCATGATCACCATTCTCCCACTTTACAAAAGACAGACATACTTCTCATACATCTTAAATATTACTGCGGCACGATGTCCCTGTGTGTAAAAACTTCCCGGGTTGCCAAGTAAACAGTTTTGTGTGTTTTGTTTTGGTTTTTTTTTTAATAAGGACCTCACCTCTTTCATCTCATTACTGTCAAATAATACATCAATCTTGAAAGAGAACACCTTGAAAGTAAAGCAAAGAGAGCATTAGGAAGAAATATTGAAACTGGTAGTACTTTATTTCATTCAGGCAAAAAATTCATGGCACAGCTCTGTCTTGAAATTCAGAAGTGAGAGGTTTTTTATGGAAACGTATAAAATGAAGCCAGACTTCTTCTAACAGAAGGTAAATCTGTTTTGACCACTTGGTTTGCCAATGAGGACTTTACGATCAGTTTATATGATAGTCATTTTTCCACAATTAGAATTAGCTGGAATCTGTAGCTACGAAGTTCTGATAAAAATATATTTAAAGCAAAAGATATTTTTAAAAAATCATACAAGATATTGTATGATAAAATATCCTGACAAGAATGTGAGAAATTGGAACTCTTGTGCATTGCTGATAGGAATGTTAAATGGTGCAGCTGCTATGAAAAAGTGTAGCAGTTCCTCAAAAAAAATTAGAATTACCCTTTGATCCAGCAATTCCATTTCTGGAAATATACCCATATATACCCATATATATACGATATATATATAGATAGATATAGATATAGATATAGATATCTATATATATAAATACAAGAACTGTATATACAGTTCTTTGAAAAGAATTCAAAGCAGGGATTCCAACAGATATTTGTGCACCACTGTTCAAAGCAGCATTATTCACAATAGCCAAAAGGTGGAAACAACCCAAATGTCCATCAATGGATGAATGGATAAACAAAATATGGTATATACATACAATGGAATATTATTCCTGCTTGAAAAAGAAAGAAGTGGGGCTTCCCTGTGGTGGAAGTGGTGGCGCAGTGATTAAGAATCCACCTGCCAATGCTGGGGACACGGGTTCAAGCCCTGGCCCGGGAAGATCCCACATGCCGCGGAGCAACTAAGCCCGTGTGCCACAACTACTGAGCTTGCGCTCTAGAGCCCACAAGTCACAACCACTGAAGCCTGCGTGCCACAACTACTGAAGCCCGGGCACCTAGAGCCCGTGCTCTGCAACAAGAGAAGCCACCACAATGAGAAGCCCGCAGACTGCAACAAAGAGTAGCCCCCGCTCGCCGCAACTAGAGAAAGCCCGCGTGCAGCAACAAAGACCCAACGCAGCCAAAAAAAAAAAAAAAATTAAAAAGAAAGAAAGAAATGAGATACTTTGGCAAGATGGCAGAATAGAAAGATATAGAGCACACCTCCCACAAATACATAAAAAATACATCTACATATGGAACAGTTCTCACAGAATACCTACTGAATGCTGGCAGAAGATCTCATACAACCAAAGCTGCAAGAAAGGTCAGGTAACCAGGAAACGTGAAAGAAAAAAAAGGACTCCGGATGGGACATCTGCCCCTGGGAGGGTGCTTTGAAAGAGGAAATGTTCCCTCAGCCTGGGAACCCCCTTTACCAGCTGGGAGATCAGCTGGGACAGATAGGGAGCTTCAGAGGGAAGTACAGCAGCCAGACTGAGGCACACAGAAGAGAGAGAGACCAACACAGGCAGTCCTGGCCACCTTGCTGCACTCCCCAGCCAAGTGGATTACTGGTGCTCCTATGGCTGGGGTGGGACTGCTGTTAGCAGCTGCAGGCCTTTATAGGCATGCGGAGGCAGGGCCGGGGTCAAGACTCATTCTGTAGCTCCACGGCAGGTCCAGGTGCACAACTATGGCAGTCCCCATGCCTGACTTTGACAGATCTCGGATCTGTGCTGGTGGCCTTGTGAGCACAGTGCCTGAGGGACACCCAGGCCAAATGCCAGCATTCTCATGGTTGAAGCGGGGCCAATGGCAGTGGCAACGACAGTGTGCTTTGTGAGTGGGCACGGTGGGTGATAGGCGACACCACAGAGTGCACTTCCTGGTGGACAGCTCCTGCAGAGGAATACGCAGTGGCTCCTCTCCCAGCGGAAGTGCTCCAGTCCCACCTACCTCACACTGCAGCTCAGAAACAGATCTGGGGGCTTCTACTCAAACAACTGGGGAACAGACTCTGCCCTTGACAGGGCTTTACAATCACAGAGCAAAGAGGAGGCCCTGCTCAACGTCCAGTGCAGGCTCTGGTCACCACAATACTAATCACACCCCCTATCACGGGGATATCAGCCAGCACACAATGAGGAAAGATGTGGCTGTGGCAGGCATCCATACTAAAGACAGCCCTTGCACTGAAAATACTAGGCTCATGGAGGCTACACAGGGGTGCTCCCACATGAAAACACCCCTTCAAGACAACAGTAGACACTGTTTCTCCCAAATTCATAGAGAAATTATAAGTAAAATGAAGAAGCACAGGAACCACTCCCAATTAAAAAAACAAGAGAATTCCACTGAAAGAACAAACAATGAAACAGACCTCCCCAGTCTGCTAGAGCCCTCAAAAAGGAGATAATAAAAATACTGAAGGAATTAAGAAAAGCTATCAACAGAAATGCTGATCACTGTAAAAAGGACCTAGAAACTATAAAGAGTAGCCAATTTAAATTAGAAAAATCATTTGCCAAGACAAAAGCTGAGCTGAAGGCAATAAATAGCAAAAGTAAATAATGCAGAAGGGTGAATAAGTGATCTGGAAGATAGAATCATGGAAATCACCCAATAAGAACAACAGACAGGGGACTTGCCTGGTGGTTCAGTGGATGGGACGCCATTCACCCAATGCAGGGGGCCTGGGTTCAACAGGCAACTGGCTCCCACATGCATGCCGCAACTGGGAGTTTGCATGCCACAACTAAGGAGTCCACCTGCCGGAACTAAGGAGACTGCCTGCTGCAACTAAGACCCAGCACAACCTAAATAAATAAATAAATATTTTTTAAAAAAACAGCAGACAGAAAGACACATTAAAAAAATGAAAGCATTATACAAGGCCTATGGGATAATATAGTGTCCCAATTTATGCATAATAGGGATCCCAGAAGGAGGAGAAAGAGAAAAGGGGATCAAAAATGTATTTAAAGAAACTGTGGGACTTCCCTGGTGGCACAGTGGTGAAGAATCCACCTGCCAATGCAGGGGACACGGGTTCGAGCCCTGGTCTGGGAAGATCCCACATGCTGCAGAGCAACTAAGCCCGTGCGCCACAGCTTAACCTGCACTCTAGAGCCTGCGAGCCACAACTACTGAGCCCGTGAGCCACAGCTACTGAAGCCTGTGCACCTAGAGCCCGTGCTCCACAACAAGAGAAGCCACCACAATGAGAAGCCTGCACACTGCAACAAATAGTATCTCCCGCTTGCTGCAACTAGAGAAAGCCTATGCACAGCAATAAATTCCCAATGCAGCCAAAAATAAATAAATAAATTTATTTAAAATAAATAAAATGGCAAAAGTTAAAGAGAGGATTCTAAAGGCAGCAAGAGAAAAACAAAGAGTTAATTACAAGGGAACCCCCATAAGCCTATCAGCTGATGTCTCTACAGAAACATTGCAGGCGAGAAGGGAGTGGCAAAATATATTCAAAGTAATGAAAGGGGAAAATCTGCAACCTAGGATATTCTACCCAACAAGATTATCCTTTAGAACAGAAGGAGAGAGAAAGAATTTCTCAGATAAGCAAAAACCAAAAATACAGCAATACTAAACCTATTCTAGAAGAAATATGGAAAGGTCTTCTCTAAACAGAAAAGAAGCAAGAATCTACAGAAAAGAAAAAATCACAACTGGAAAGTAAATCACTTAAGACAGTAAACAGATTTTTTTTTAAATCAAAAAAATTTTGTGAACAGGCTTCCCTGCTGGTGCAGTGGTTAAGAATTTGCCTGCCAATGCAGAGGACATGGGTTTGAGCCCCAGTCTGGGAAGACCCCACATGCCACGGAGCAACTAAGCCTGTGTGCCACAACTACTGAGCCTGTGCTCTAGAGCCCGTGAGCCACAAATATTGAAGCCCCTGTGCCACAACTACTGAAGCCCATGTGCCTAGAGACCATGCTCCACAACAAGAGAAGCCACTGCAGTGAGAAGCCCATGCAGCGCAACAAAGAGTAGCCCCTCCTCACTGCAACTAGAGAAGGCCTGTGCACAGTAATGAAGACCCAACACAGCCAAAAATAAACTAAACAAATTAATTAGAAAAATATTTGTGAAAACAATAACTACAATGAGCGGCAAAAGGATAAACATGAAGATGTAAAAGAGGACAGCAAAATCATAAAATGTGGGGGAGGGGAGGAGGAAAATGTAGTTTGTTTTTTTTAGAATGTGTTTGAGCCTATATGACTACCAATCTAAAGCAAGTAGATACAGTACTGGCTTAACATACTTGAAAAACAGGGTAACCACAAATCAAAAACATACACTAGATTCACAAAAACCAAAAGGAAGAGAACACAAGCATAATACAAAAGAAAACCATCAAACCACAAAAGGAAAAGAAAAAATAAAAGAAGAAATACAAAATCAAGGTTTAAATACAAGAAGGTTTAAAATGGCAATAAACACATATCTATCAATAATTACCTTAAATGTCAATGAACTAAATGCTCCAATCAAAAGACACAGTGGGGCTTCCCTGGTGGCGCAGTGGTTGCGCATCCGCCTGCCGATGCAGGGGGGCCGGGTTCGCGCCCCGGTCTGGGAGGATCCCACATGCCGCGGAGCGGCTGGGCCCGTGAGCCATGGCCGCTGAGCCTGCGCGTCCGGAGCCTGTGCCCCGCAACGGGAGAGGCCACGACAGAGCGAGGCCCGCATACCACAAAAAAAAAAAAAAAAAAAAAGACACAGTGGCAGATTGGATAATAAAACAAGAGCCTACAATATGCTGCCTACAAGAGACCCACTTTAGAGCAAAGGACACACATAGATTGAAAGCGAGGAGATGAAAAAAGATATTTCAAACAAATGGAAATGACGAGAAGGTGGGGGTTGCAATACTCATATCAGACAAAAGGCCATAAAGAAAGATAAAGAGGACACTACATAATGATAAAAGGATCAATACAAGAAGAGGATATTACACTCATTAACCTACATGTACCCAATATAGGAGCATCTAAACACATAAAACAAATACTAGCAGACATAAAGGGAGAAATTGACAGGACTACAATAATAGGAGGAGACTTTAACACCCCATTGACATCAGTGGACAATACTTCCAGACAGAAAATCAATAAGGCAACAGAGATCCTAAATGACACAATAGAACAGTAAGACTTAATTGATATTTTTGGTACACTACATCCAAACAAAACCAGAATACACATTCTTTTCAGGTGTACATGGAACATTCTCCAGGAAAGACCACTTACTAGGGTACAAAACAAGCCTCAACCAATTGAAGAGGAGAGAAATTATTTCAAGCTCTTTTCTAACCACAACAGCATGAAACTAGAAATCAATCACAGAAAGAGAAACGAGAAAAAAAATGGAGACTAAACAACATGCTACTAAAAAACCAACTGGTCAACGATGGAGACTAAACAACATGCTACTAAAAAACCAACTGGTCAACGATGAAATCAAAGTGGAAATTTAAAAATACCTTGAGACAAATGACAATGAAAACAACCATACAGAATCTGTGGGATGCAGCAAAAGCAGTCTTAAGAGGGAAGTTCATAGCGATACAGGCCTTCCTCAAAAAAAACAAGAAAAGGCATCCGGTGGCAGGGTCTGGGGAAGGGGCGGCAGGCGCCATGTCGGGCCGCGAAGGTGGCAAGAAGAAGCCCCTGAAGCAGCCCAAGAAGCAAGCCAAGGAGATGGACGAGGAAGATAAGGCATTCAAGCAGAAACAGAAGGAGGAGCAAAAGAAACTTGAGGAGCTAAAAGCGAAGGCCGCAGGGAAAGGCCCCCTGGCCACAGGTGGAATTAAGAAATCTGGCAAAAAGTAAGCTGTTCCTTGTGCCTGAGAAGGAAGAGCAAAAGAAACTTGAGGAGCTAAAAGCGAAGGCCGTGGGGAAAGGCCCCCCTGGTCACAGGTGGAATTAAGAAATCTGGCAAAAAGTAAGCTGCTCCTTGTGCCTGAAGCAATGATGATCCTTAACTGCATTCCTGTTTGAACATCTGGATTAAAACATCTGGATTCCCTGCCATAACATCTGTTGCCACCCATAGCTAGAATAAGTGTTGTCTTGGAACCTACTACACATTTAAGAATAAACTTTTGTTAAAAAAAAAAAAAAAAAAAATCATACAGTGGCTCATCTTGTCTTTAGTTCTTCTCAGCCATTTCTACCTTAGCTGTGAGATCTGCATAAACCCAGCCCAGAATCCTGCCAAAGTGTGTTCTTAAGTCCTTGTTCTGTCCTGAATTCTGTACCACCTGGAATTAAACCAACTCATTTGAAAAAAAAAAAAAAAAAAAGAAAAATCTCAAATAAACAACCTAACCTACAACTAAAAGAACTAGAAAAAGAACAAACAGGGCTTCCCTGGTGGCGCAGCGGTTGCGCGTCCGCCTGCCGATGCAGGGGAACTGGGTTCG
>NC_041227.1:94922988-94923714 GCF_002837175.3 Physeter macrocephalus | reverse complement strand
TGAGCCATGGCCGCTGAGCCTGCGCGTCCGGAGCCTGTGCTCCGCAACGGGCGAGGCCACAGCAGAGGGAGGCCCGCATACCACAAAAAAAAAAAAAAAAAAAAAAGAACAAACAAAACCTAAAGTCTGCAGAGGAAGGAAATAATAAAGATCAGAGAGGAAACAAATAAAATAGAGAAACCAATAAAACCAAGAGGTGGTTTTTTGAAAGGGTAAACAAAAATCAACAAACTTCTGGCCAGGCTCACCAAGAAGAAAAGAGAGAGGACCCAAATAAGCAAAATTAAAAAAACAAAAGAGGAGGAAAAAACAACTGATAAGAAATACAAAAAAACCATAAGAGAATACTATGAACAATTACATGCCAACAAATTGGACAACACAGAAGATGGACAAGTTTCTAGAATCATACAGCCCATCAAAACTTAATCAAGGGGCTTCCCTGGTGGCGCAGTGGTTGAGAGTCCGCCTGCTGATGCAGGGGACACGGGTTCGTTCTCCGGTCCGGGAAGATCCCACATGCCGTGGAGTGGCTGGGCCCGTGAGCCATGGCCACTGGGCCTGCGCATTCAGAGCCTGTGCTCCACAACGGGAGAGGCCACAATAGTAAGAGGCCCGCGTACCGCAAAAAGAAGAAAAAAAACGTAATCAAGAAGAAATAGGGCTTCCCTGGTGGCGCAGTGGTTGAGAGTCTGCCTGCCAATGCAGGGGACACGGGTTTGTGCC
>NC_041227.1:94896811-94922960 GCF_002837175.3 Physeter macrocephalus | reverse complement strand
CCCCCACTCGCCGCAACTAGAGAAAGCCCTCGCACAGAAACGAAGACCCAACACACCCAAAAATAAATAAATAAATAAATAAATTTTTTTAAAAATTAAAATTAAAATTAAAAAAATAAATTTATTTTTTAAAAAAAGAAGAAATAGATAATTTGAACAGACCAATCACTAGAAGTGAAATAGAATCTGTAATTAAAAAAAGAAAAAAAACTCCTGGGCTTCCCTGGTGGCACAGTGGTTAAGAATCCACCTGCCAATGCAGGGGACACGGGTTCAAGCCCTGGTCCAGGAAGATCCCACATGCCACGGAGCAACTAAGCCCATGCACCACAACTACTGAGCCTGTGCTCTAGAGCCCATGAGCCACAACTACTGAGCCCATGTGCCACAACTACTGAAGCTTGTGTGCCTAGAGCCCGTGCTCCACAACAAGAGAAGCCACTGCAATGAGAAGCCTGAGCACTGCAACAAAGAGTAGCCCCCACTTGCCACAAGTAGAGAAAGCCTGGGTGCAGCAACGAAGACCCAATGCAGCAATAAATAAATAAATAAATGTATGTATGTATGTATGTATGTATGTATGTATTAAAAAAAAACCTCCCTGCAAACAAAAGTCCAGGACCAGATGGCTTCACTGGGGAATTCTACCAAACATACGAAGAATAACTTATACCAATCCTTCTCAAACTCTTCCAAAAGACTGAAGAGGAGGGAATACTCTCAAGTCATTCTATGAAGCCACCATCACCCTGATAGCAAAGCCAGACAGACACTACCAAAAAAGAAAATTACAGGCTAATATCTTTGATGAATACAGATGCAAAAATTCTTAACAAGATATTAGCAAACCAAATCCAACACATAGAAAGGGTCATACACTACGACCAAGATGCATTCATCCCAGGGTCACAAGGATGGCTCAACACACGCAAATCAATATTACAGACCACATCAACAAAAGAAAAGACAAAAACCACAAGATCGGGAATTCCCTGGCAGGCCAGTGGTTGGGACTTGGCACTTTCACCAGCCAGGGGCCTGGGTTCGATCCCTGGTTTGGGAACTAAGATCCTGCAAACCGTGCAGTGCAGCCAAAAGAAAACAAACAAACAAACAAACAAAAAATACATGCACACAAGATCATCTCAACAGATGCAGGAAAAGCATTTGATAAAATTCAACATCCATTCATTTAAAAAACTCTCCCAAAGTCGGTATAGAGGGAACATATCTCAACATAATAAAAGCTATTTATGACAAACCCACAACCAACATAATACTCAACGGTGAAAAGCTGAAAGCCTTCCTGCTAAAATCTGGAACAAGACAAGGATGCCCACTGTAACCACTTCTATTCAACACAGAACTGGAAGTCCTAGCCACAGCAATCAGACAAGAAATAAAAAGTATCCAGATTGGAAGGGAAGAGGTAATTATATGCAGATGACATGATATATAGAAAACCCTAAAGACTCCACACAAAAACAACTAGAACTGATAAACAAATTCAGCAGTGTAGCAGGATACAAGATTAACATATAACAGAAATCGGTTGCATTTCTTTACACTAACAATGAAATATCAGAAAAGGAAAGTAAACAAACAATCCCTTTTAAAATCACATCAGGGGGCTTCCCTGGTGGCGCAGTGGTTGAGAGTCCGCCTGCCAATGCAGGGGACACGGGTTCGTGCCCCAGTCCAGGAAGATCCCACATGCCACGGAGCGGCTGGGCCTGTGAGCCGTGGCAGCTGGGCCTGCACGTCCGGAGCCTGTGCTCCGCAACGGGAGAGGCCACAACAGTGAGAGGCCCGCGTACAGCAAAAAGAAATAAAATAAAAATAAAAATAAATAAAATAAAATCACATCAGCGACTTCCTGGGTGGTCCAGCAGTTAAGACTCCATGCTCTCAATGCAGGGGGCCCAGGTTCAATCCGTGGTCAGGGAACAAGATCCCACATGCTGTAACTAAAGACCTGGCACAGCCAAATAAATAAGTAAATAAATATTTTTTTTAATCACAACAAAAAAATACATAAGAATGAACCTGACCAAGGAGGTGAAAAACTTATATACTGAAAACCATAAAACACTGATAAAGGAAATCGAAGATGATTTAAAGAAATGGAAAAATATCCCATACTCTTGATTAGAAGAAATAATATTGTTAAAACAGTCATACTACCCAAAGCAATCTACAGATTTAATGCAATCCCTACCAAATTACCCATGAAATTTTTCACAGGACTAGAACAAACAATCCTAAAATTTATATGGAACCATAAAAGACCCAGAATTGCCAAAGCAATCCTGAGGAAAAAGAACAGGGCTTCCCTGGTGGCGCAGTGGTTGAGAATCCGCCTGCCAATGCAGGGGACACGGGTTCGTGCCCCGGTCCGGGAAGATCCCACATGCCGCGGAGCGGCTAGGCGCCATGGCCGCTGAGCCTGCGCGTCCGGAGCCTGTGCTCCGCAACGGGAGAGGCCACAACAGTGAGAGGCCCGCGTACTGAAGGAAAAAAAAAAAAAAAAAAGAACAAAACAGGAGGCATAACCCTCCCATACTTCAGACAATACTACAAAACCATGTTAATCACAACAGTGTGGTACTGGCACAAAAACAGACATATGGATCAATGGAACAGAATAGAGAGCCCAGAAATAAACCCATACACGTACAGTCAATTAATCTTCGACAAAGGAGGCAAGAATACACAATGAGGAAAAGACAGTCTCTTCAGCAAGTAGTGTTGGGAAAGTTGGACAGCCCCATGTAAATCAATGAAGTTCAAACACACCCTCACACCATACACAAAAATAAACTCAAAATGGCTTAAAGACTTAAATATAAGACACGACACCATAAAAATCCTAGAAGAGAACACAGGCAAAACATTCTCTTACATAAATCATACCAATGTTTTCTTAGGTCAGTCTACCAAGGAAATAGAAATAAAAGCAAAAATAAACAAATGGGACCTAATCAAACTTATAAGTTTTTGCACAGCAAAGGAAATCATAAACAAAATGAAAAGACAACCTACAGACTCGGAGAAAATATTTGCAAATGATGCAACCAATAATGGTTTAATTTCCAAAATATACAAACAGCTCATACAACTCAATACCAAAAATAAGCCCCACCCAATCAAAAAATGGGCAAAAGACCTAAATAGACATTTCTCCAGAAAAGACATACAGATGGCCAATAGGCACATGAAAAGATGCTCAATATTGCTAATTATTAGAGAAATGCAAATCAAAACTACAGTGAGGCACCACCTCACACTGGTCAGAATGGTCATCATTAAAAAGTCTACAAATAACAAATGCTGGAGAGGGTGTGGAGAAAAGGGAACCCTCCTACACTGTTGGTGGGAATGTAAGTTGGTGCAGCCACTATGGAAAACAGTATGGAGGTTCCTCAAAAAACTAAAAATAGAGTTGCCATATGATCCAGTAATCCAACTCCTGGACATATATACCAACAAAACTATAATTCAAAAAGATACATGCACCCTTATGTTCACAGCAGCACTCTTTACAATAGCCAAGACATGGAAACAACTTAAATGGCCATCAACAGATGAATGGATAAAGAAGATGTGATACACACACACACACACACACACACACACACACACACACACACACACACTGGAATACTACTCAGCCATAAAAAAGAGAATGAAATAGGGCTTCCCTGGTGGCGCAGTGGTTGAGAATCTGCCTGCCAATGCAGGGGACACGGGTTCGGGCCCTGGTCTGGGAGGATCCCACATGCCACGGAGCAACTAGGCCCGTGAGCCACAATTACTGCGCCTGCACGTCTGGAGCCTGTGCTCCACAACGGGAGAGGCCGCCATAGTAAGAGGCCCGCGCACCGCGATGAAGAGTGGCCCCCACTTGCCGCAACTAGAGAAAGCCCTCGCATGGAAACGAAGACCCAACACAGCCATAAATAAATAAATAAATAAATATTTTTTTAAAAAAAAAAAGAATGAAATAATGCCATTTGCAGCTACATGGATGGACCTAGAGATTATAAGTGAAAGCAGAGAAAGACAAATACCATATCACTTATATGTGGAATCTAAAATATGACACAAATGAACTTATCTACAAAACAGAAACAGACTCACAGATATAGAGAACAGAGGGGTGCAGGGGAGGGTTGGACTTGGAGTTTGGAACTAACAGATGCAAACTCATATGTATAGACTGGATAAACAACAAGGTCCTATTGTATAGCACAGGGAACTATATTCAATATTCTGTAATAAGCCATAAAGGAAAAGAATATGAAAAAGAATATATATATATATAACTGCATCACTTTCTTGTACACCAGAAACTAATGCAACATTGTAAATCAACTATACTTCAATTTTTAAAAAAGGGCGGGGGGGACTTCCCTGGTGGTCCCGTGGTAAAGAATCCACCTTCCAATGCAGGGGACGCGGGTTTCATCCCCGGTCAGGGAACTAAGATCCCACATACCACGGGTCAACTAAGCCCATGCTCCACAACTACTGAGCTCGCACACCTCAACAAGAGAGTCCACGTGCCGCAAACTACAGAGCCCATGCGCTCTGGAGCCTGTGTGCCACAACTAGAGAGAGAAAACCCACACACCACAACTAGAGAGAAGCCCACGTGCCACAGTGAAGGATCCTGCCTCAACAAAGATCCCACATGCCGCAACTAAGACCCAACACAGCCAAAAAAAAAAAATAAAGATAAAAAAAATTAAAATGTTTGTTTAAAAAAAAAAGAAGTAAAATGAATCCAATGGCAGAGGAAAAAGTTTAAAACTGTCACTGTTTGTAGATGACATGATACTCTATAGAGAAAATCCTGAGGATGACACCCAACAACAAATGGAACTCATCAGAAAATTCAGTTAAGTTGCAAGATACAAAATTAATCTAAAGAAATCAGTTGCATTTCTATACACTCACAACTATCAGAATGATAAATTAAGAAAACAACCCCATTGACAGTGACATTAACAAAAATAAAATACCTAGGGATACATCTAACCCAGGAGGTAAAAGACCTGTACTCGGGGAACTGGAACTCTGTTGAAAGAAATTGAAGAGGACACAAACAAATGGAGAGACACGCCATGCTCATGGATTGGAAGAATTCGTATTGTTAAAATGATTCCACACCCCAAAGCAATCTAGAGATTCAATGCCATTCCTATCAAAATGCCAATGGGATTATTTGGAGAACTAGAAAAAAGAATTCTAAAATGTGTGTGGAAACACAAAGGAACCTGAATAGTCAATACAATCTTAAGAAAGAAGCACAAACGTGGACATATCATGTTCCCTGATTTCGAACTATACTACAACCCTAGAAACATCAAGACAGTATGGTATTGGCACAAAAGAAATACACATAGACCCATGGAACAGAACTGAGAGCCCAGAAACAAACCCATTATGTATGGTGAACTCATCTATGAAAAAGGAGGTGAGATATACAATGGGGAAAAGATAACCTCTTCAATAAATCTTATTGGGAAAACTGGACTGCAACATGCACAGGAATCAATTTGGAACGCTTTCTCATACCATCTACAAAAATAACCTCAAAATGAATCAAATACTTCAACATAAGACCTGAAGCTATAAAACTCCTAGAAGAAAACATAGGCAGTATGCTCTTTGACATCAGTCTAAGCAATATTTTTTGGATCTGTCTCCTCAAGCAAGGGAAACAAAAGCAAAATAAACGAATGGGATTCCATCTAAAAGAAAAGCTTTTCAACAGCAAAGAAATCATCCACAAAATGAAAAGGCAGCCTACTGAACGTGAGAAAATATTTGCAAACAATATATCGGAAAAGGAGTTTATATCCAAAACGGACGAAGAATTCATGCAACTCAACCTCTAAAAGACTAAAACCCAAGTAAAAAATTGGCAGAAGACCGAACATTCTCCCAAAGAATATATATAGATGGCCAACACATACATGACTAGATAGTCAACATCACTTATCATCAGGGAAATGCATACCAAAACAACAATGAAATTATCACCTCACACCTGAAAAAATGGTTATCATCCAAAAGACAACCAATAAGAAGTTGGCGAGGATGTGGAGAAAAGGGAACCCTCATACACTTTTGTTGGGAATGTGCATTAGTACAGCCACTATGGAAAACATTATGGAGGCTCCTCAAGAAATTAAAAATAGAACTATCATATGATGCAGGAATTACACTTGGGGGTATCTTTCTGAAGGAAACAAAAACACAAATTCAAAAAGATATACACACCCCTATGTTCATGGCAGCTCTATTGACAATAGCCAAGATACGGAAGCCACCAAAGTATCCATCAACTGGCAAATGGATAAGGAAGATTTCATGTACATATTTACACACACCCAGTGGAATATGACTCAGCCAATAAAAGAGAATGAAATCTTATGACAACATGAATGGACCTAGAGGGTAGTATGCTGAGATATGTCATACAGAGAGAGATAACTTATGATGTCACTTCTATGTAGAATACAAAACAAAAGAACAAGCACAACAAAAAGAAATGGACTCATAGATCCCAAGAACATGCTGGTGGTTGCCAGAGGGGAGGGGGGTGGGGGCATGAGCGCAGTATGTGAGAAAGATTAAGGGGTACAAACTTCCAGTCATAAAACAAATGTCATGGGGATGTAACATACAGCATAGGGAATAGAGTCCATACTGTAACAACATTGTATGGTGACATGTAACTGGACTTATCTTGGTGATCATTTTGTGATGTATAAAACTATCAAATCACTATGTGTTATACCAGAAAACTAATATAATATTGCCCATCAATTATACGTCAATTTAAAAAAAAAGACATACTATCTTTAAAAGGATTGTAGTGAGATAAAAAGCAGATGTCAGATGAAACTGAAATGATGCGAGTTGAAAGGACAATGTCCGCTGAAGTTCCACTCTCAAGTGGCCCAGACAAATTGAGGACTGGAAGAGGAGCAGCCATGCGATACCACTCGAATGTTTGTTTCTTTGCTTATTTTTTTTTTAAAGAGGTTTTGAGTTCGCGGCAGAATTGGGCGGAGCACAGAGAGGTCCCACATACGCCCTGCTCTGTTGCTGTTCCCCCATCCCCGTCCCCACAGGTGCTCAGAGCCTCCCGCTCCCTAACTATCCTACCAACATTCTGTGTGTCAGTCACTATCAATGAATCTACATGGACACCATCACCGGAGTCCAGAGTTTATATTAGGGTTCACTCCTGGTGTGGTACATTCTATGGGTTTTGACAAATGTATTTCACCATGAATGAATGTATCGCACTGAATAGCTTCACCGCCTTAAAAAGCCTCTGCGCTCGACCTATTTATCAGCCCTCACCCCGCAACCCCGCCACAAACCCCTGGCGCTGCAATGATCTTCTCACCCTTTCTGTGGTTTGCCTTTTCCCAAATATCATATGTAGTTGGTACCCTAAGGTATGCCAGCTTTCCAGATTGGCTTCTTTCAGTGAGTAATATGCATTTCAGGTGCCCCATCTGTCTCCCCATGGTTCCATATCTCTCTCTTGTCTTTTCAGTGCTGAAGAACATTCTGTTGCATGGATGTAGCTCAGTCTATGTGTCCATTCACCTCCTAAAGGACATCTTGGTTGCTTCCAAGTTCTGGCAGTTCTGAATAAAGCTACCCTAAACATCCTGGTGGAGGTTTCTGAGTAGATGTAAGCAATCGACTCATTTGGGTCCACTGTTACCAAAAATCTTGAGGGCTGGATCATAGGGTAAGAATATGTTTCATTCTCACAGAGTTTCTGAAGATGGTAGCTGAGAGCATGTCAGCATACTGAAGAATCAAGCCAAGGAAGGAGGGAGAATTCAAAGATGCTGGCAAGAAAAATGTCACCGAGACAAAACCATACCTCCACCCTCTTAGAGTTGACAGCTGGTCCTGAGAATTCAATGGAGACAGATTCACAGGAGAGAAGCATACACATTTATTTCCCATAAGATTTACAAGACACAGGGTGCCCCACTACAGAAATGAAGAAAGACCCAGAGAAGTGGCAAAACCTAAATGCTTTTCTATTGTGTTGAACAAAGAGAGGCGATTGTGGAAAAGGAAGTACACTGTGTGGGGAAGTGAAGGAGTATGAGAATTATGTTTAACAAACTCCGTTTGTACAGAATTCTCTCATTCTCCACTTTCTTCCCTTGACGATAACAATGTCACTCTCCTTCCAGCAGAGGGAGGACGTCTTCCATGGCGGCGGGAGGCGGGGTGTTGGGGGAGGATATGTTCTCTCCCGCTTCCGGGAAGAAAGAGCAGAAAGGTCCACGCGCCCTTCTTTGCACCTATTGGGTTGGCCCAAAAGTTCGTTCGGGTTTTTCTGTAACATCAGTATTTTGGGGGATTTGATCATGTGTTTTTGCTGTTGTTGGTTTTTTTTTTAAGTGTCCATAGCTCAAAACAATATTCTGGTTTCCTTTACATCTAAGTCCTTTATCTGGGATTTGGCTTCTGACAGGAGGAGGGACACATCTTCCTGACATGATGGGGCCAGGCAGCCAGGGAAGGATAAGATGGGTGCGGGCCGTGCCTGTTCTTTTCTCATATGTTGGGAAGATGATTCTGCTCTTGCCAGATAGGACCTAATTTCTCCATGAACGATCTGGCAAGATATCAGATGAAAAGAGGAAGAGCAAAGGTCAAGAGATCACGGAGAAGACTGCTGATAGATGGTGGGGTCTTCTGAGCACTGACTTCCTCAAAGGCACATGCACATCCCTGGTCTCTTCTTCTAGGTGGAGTTCTCACCCCTATCAGCAGGCCTCTTGGGGGTTAATGGGATGGGGGTGTCCACAGCAGGAGCGGGAGTCCATGACTGGATGGCGGTGTCCACAGCAGGATTGGAGGGTCCACGGTGGGCTGGAGGCCATGAGGCAGGCATGAGTGCCTGTCCACACATCATGGTCGTAGGCCCGCACATAGTGCACCTATTGATGTGGTAGAAAGTGCAGTGGTGCAGGGGCCAGTCCAGCCTATTGAGGGTGCCCAGCCCCAAGCAGGTATCTGACCACTGAGCGGTCACCGTAGAGCATATACAGGGTGCCCTGGCCGTGCTCCCACACTCCCAGGGAGGACACCTTGGCATGGTCCCTGGAAAGACTGGGAGGTCGGCCAGCAGCATTTCCCCCCATCAAGTGCCTGAAACAAAAGATGCCTCTGTGCAGAAAGACAGAACGTCGCTAACCTGACTGCTGTCCTGAGGAAGGTCAGTAGGCATGGATGGCCCTTGGTCAGCGTCTGGGAATTGGGCTGCGGTATGGGTTGAATGGGCCCCCTCCAAAAGTTATGTCCACGTCCTGGCCCCCCAGAACCTGGGAATGGAAATAGGGTCTAAAGACCCGATTTACAGATCTGGAGATGAGGTCATCCCGGATGAGGGTGGCCCTGAATCCAGTGACAGGTGTCCTTAGAAGAGACAGAAGAGGACAGACACAGGACAAGCCTCGTGAAGATGGAGACGGAGACTGGACGGATGTGGCCACAAGCCCAGGGATGCCTGGAGCCTCCGAAAGCTGGAAAAGCCAGGAAGGATCCTCCCCTGGAGCTTCTGGAGGGAGCTCAGCCCTGAGAACCTCGATCTCAGACTTTTGGTCTCCAGAATAGAGAGGATAGGTTTTTGTGGTTCTGAGCCTCCATTTGTGGTCATGTGCCATGGCCACCCCAGGAAGCTACTACAGCTAGGGAACGGCTCCCTGCTTTCATCTAAACCTCCCTCCCGTTAGGGGCGGCCCCCTGCACCTACGCTGTTTGCACAAACCATGTGTTTCATGCGGAACACTGGCTCCCCTTCTGGGCACTGGCATTTTGGAGGCTGAGGGCAGACGATGCCAGGTGACCAGCCCCAGCTGGGGGCCAAGTCCCTAATGAGCTTCCCAGAACATTCTGTTGCATGGATGTAGCTCAGTCTATGTGTCCATTCACCTCCTAAAGGACATCTTGGTTGCTTCCAGGTTCTGGCAGTTCTGAATAAAGCTACCCTAAACATCCTGGTGGAGGTTTCTGAGTAGATGTAAGCAATCGACTCATTTGGGTCCACTGTTACCAAAAATCTTGAGGGCTGGATCATAGGGTAAGAATATGTTTCATTCTCACAGAGTTTCTGAAGATGGTAGCTGAGAGCATGTCAGCATACTGAAGAATCAAGCCAAGGAAGGAGGGAGAATTCAAAGATGCTGGCAAGAAAAATGTCACCGAGACAAAACCATACCTCCACCCTCTTAGAGTTGACAGCTGGTCCTGAGAATTCAATGGAGACAGATTCACAGGAGAGAAGCATACACATTTATTTCCCATAAGATTTACAAGACACAGGGTGCCCCACTACAGAAATGAAGAAAGACCCAGAGAAGTGGCAAAACCTAAATGCTTTTCTATTGTGTTGAACAAAGAGAGGCGATTGTGGAAAAGGAAGTACACTGTGTGGGGAAGTGAAGGAGTATGAGAATTATGTTTAACAAACTCCGTTTGTACAGAATTCTCTCATTCTCCACTTTCTTCCCTTGACGATAACAATGTCACTCTCCTTCCAGCAGAGGGAGGACGTCTTCCATGGCGGCGGGAGGCGGGGTGTTGGGGGAGGATATGTTCTCTCCCGCTTCCGGGAAGAAAGAGCAGAAAGGTCCACGCGCCCTTCTTTGCACCTATTGGGTTGGCCCAAAAGTTCGTTCGGGTTTTTCTGTAACATCAGTATTTTGGGGGATTTGATCATGTGTTTTTGCTGTTGTTGGTTTTTTTTTTAAGTGTCCATAGCTCAAAACAATATTCTGGTTTCCTTTACATCTAAGTCCTTTATCTGGGATTTGGCTTCTGACAGGAGGAGGGACACATCTTCCTGACATGATGGGGCCAGGCAGCCAGGGAAGGATAAGATGGGTGCGGGCCGTGCCTGTTCTTTTCTCATATGTTGGGAAGATGATTCTGCTCTTGCCAGATAGGACCTAATTTCTCCATGAACGATCTGGCAAGATATCAGATGAAAAGAGGAAGAGCAAAGGTCAAGAGATCACGGAGAAGACTGCTGATAGATGGTGGGGTCTTCTGAGCACTGACTTCCTCAAAGGCACATGCACATCCCTGGTCTCTTCTTCTAGGTGGAGTTCTCACCCCTATCAGCAGGCCTCTTGGGGGTTAATGGGATGGGGGTGTCCACAGCAGGAGCGGGAGTCCATGACTGGATGGCGGTGTCCACAGCAGGATTGGAGGGTCCACGGTGGGCTGGAGGCCATGAGGCAGGCATGAGTGCCTGTCCACACATCATGGTCGTAGGCCCGCACATAGTGCACCTATTGATGTGGTAGAAAGTGCAGTGGTGCAGGGGCCAGTCCAGCCTATTGAGGGTGCCCAGCCCCAAGCAGGTATCTGACCACTGAGCGGTCACCGTAGAGCATATACAGGGTGCCCTGGCCGTGCTCCCACACTCCCAGGGAGGACACCTTGGCATGGTCCCTGGAAAGACTGGGAGGTCGGCCAGCAGCATTTCCCCCCATCAAGTGCCTGAAACAAAAGATGCCTCTGTGCAGAAAGACAGAACGTCGCTAACCTGACTGCTGTCCTGAGGAAGGTCAGTAGGCATGGATGGCCCTTGGTCAGCGTCTGGGAATTGGGCTGCGGTATGGGTTGAATGGGCCCCCTCCAAAAGTTATGTCCACGTCCTGGCCCCCCAGAACCTGGGAATGGAAATAGGGTCTAAAGACCCGATTTACAGATCTGGAGATGAGGTCATCCCGGATGAGGGTGGCCCTGAATCCAGTGACAGGTGTCCTTAGAAGAGACAGAAGAGGACAGACACAGGACAAGCCTCGTGAAGATGGAGACGGAGACTGGACGGATGTGGCCACAAGCCCAGGGATGCCTGGAGCCTCCGAAAGCTGGAAAAGCCAGGAAGGATCCTCCCCTGGAGCTTCTGGAGGGAGCTCAGCCCTGAGAACCTCGATCTCAGACTTTTGGTCTCCAGAACAGAGAGGATAGGTTTTTGTGGTTCTGAGCCTCCATTTGTGGTCATGTGCCATGGCCACCCCAGGAAGCTACTACAGCTAGGGAACGGCTCCCTGCTTTCATCTAAACCTCCCTCCTGTTAGGGGCGGCCCCCTGCACCTATGCTGTTTGCACAAACCATGTGTTTCATGCGGAACACTGGCTCCCCTTCTGGCCACTGGCATTTTGGAGGCTGAGGGCAGACGATGCCAGGTGACCAGCCCCAGCTGGGGGCCAAGTCCCTAATGAGCTTCCCTGGGGGACAATGTCATGGTTTTACCCTTCCTCACTGGGGGAAGAGACACTCTCAAGACCCTCGAGTGAAGGAGGGGCATGAGGAAGCCAGCACAGGGATCCCCCCATGCACCCCTACTGTGTGCTGTGACCCATCTTAGCCTCGAGCATACGAGCCTCCCAGCAAGTCCCCGAATGTGAAGGTGGCCCCGCAGACCTCACTCCTTCCCTCCACGTCTAGTAGGTGGAAGAACCACTGCTTGCCATTCTGGGGCGGTTCTAGGGTTTTGCGGGCTGAGCCCCTGTCTATGCCCCACTCCCCAACAAGAGCCACCAGAACAAGCTGTTGCCCTGTTGCCTGAATGCCCCTCCGCCAATATTCTCAGGAAAGAATTCAGCTGTGTTCATAGCAGTATCTGCAGGCAGCTCTGCACCTGCACCCACGTTCGCATCTCCCCTGTAAACACATCGAGAGCCTTCCCTGACCTCGTGCATACCCCCTGCTGACCGCCACCACCGGCCAGCCACAGGCCCCGACCTCAGGTGGCACACCGACTGCCTCCCCATCTGTAAGGGGATAGTAGCCTCTGCCAGTGGGGTGAGCGGAGGGCACACCTACAGCCACAGCACTGGCTCCGTGGATGGCACGGCCCCTCGTGGGCCTGGACCATTTATTTGCTCTCCCCCCTGCCCCCCGCCTGACACACAGTCACGGCATGGTGACACTGGCTGCTGGGCGTCCAGTCAGGAGGGGCTCCAGAGGCAGCACCTGGCACCACATCAGATGTGCCTTTCCATGGGCCGTGGACACACAGGGTGTTAGGACTTTGTGTCTAGAAAATAATCCGAGCCCACTAGAAGCTGATCTGTGTGTGGACTTGAAATCCACAGGCAGAGGTTCTCTCTGGACATGGGCTTGGAAGCTTCTGCACAGGTGCTGGCCACACCAGTGCCTCCTGCCGGAGTCCTCCAGGCCTCCCTGGCGGGCACGGCAGAACCCACACCCCACGGACTCCCTGACAAGAGCCGGAGGCGCCAACACTGGTAGGGCCTGGCGGTCACTCCACCAGCACCGCTCAGCTCCTCCTCCCCAGTGACCAGGAGAAGGAAGGCCGGAGAGTCCAAGGCCCAGCACGGGTGAAGTCTGACCCACCCCCTCCACAGGACCCCCAGCCCTGCTTACTCAGGCCCACCAGCTGCACCTCCTGGTGCCCGAGTCCCCCTGCACTGACCCACATTCCTGGTGTGGACATCCACGTACACAAGCTGCTCCATGTCCTCTTTCCACACGGGATACTCCTCCATCCCTGCTTTTCCCTGACGACAGCCTGCACCTCACATGTCCTGGGAAGGAAGGAGGCCGAGGAGGAGGCAAGCCTGTCCTACCTGCCTCCGGGGGGCCCAGACGCAGGGCTCAAGGGCTGCTGGGCCTTGGAGTCCAGACACTTCCAGAGGTGGGATGAACCTGCCACTGCCCGCTGAAGCTTCCCCGTCCATGATTCAGGAGACAGGAGGACCCACCAAACCGAGCCCGTCCCCAGGCTCTACTGCAAATCTGCTTAGATCCGCTCTCCTGATCCTGAAGACAGACCGGCAGGAAACGGGACCTGCGATTCCCCTAAAGACGATGTTCTGTGCAATTTCCACAAGACCCCTTTCTATTCTGTTCTGAGCAACTTACTAGTCAATCCATGCTGCCATCACCTCTCGAACAGACTGAGAAGCTGAGGCTCCGAGAAGCCAAGGACCCGCCCAGAAGCACAGACATGGGGCCACAGAGTGGGGTCTGTACCCGCCGCCCGCCCAGGGAGACTGCCTGTTCCCGGCAGCCTCCACGTCCCCCCATGAGGGGAAGAGCTCACGGAGCCTCCTCTTAGGGGATTAGCTTTGCAAAACCTCTCCTTGAGCAGGATTCCTGTTACAAAACCTTCTTTTAACAGGATTTGTCTTCCAGTCCTGTTTTGGGGGTCACCCAGGAGGCTTGTCTCCCTGAAGCGGGGTCAGCCTGATGTCACCAGGGCAGCTTTCTTGGGTCACACTCACCACTGCTCGTCCACTCCCAACTCAGACCCAGAAAGGCCCCTTGGGCCCCGAGCCCCATGGCTCTGCGTGGGCGCCCACTCCCCTCCTGCCTGGTCCCTCCCTCCGGTGTCCCCGACAGGGTCGCCAGGAATTCCCACCTGCCTGCGGCAGGCTGTACCCTCTGTCCCGGGCAGGGGCTGCCTCCGTGGTGTCAGGTGGAAGAAACAAGAGGTACCCGTGGGGCCTCCCTCACGCAGCACAGCAGCCAGCACCCACCTACTGACCTTGTCGCTCTAGACGGGCCCGGGCAGAGGTTCAGACACCAGCAGCCTCTCCTGGTTCTCATCTCATCCCAGCAGTGTCCACGGTGTCCACGGGGGAGTCACTAAGCAACTCCGTGCCGGCTGCAAAGAGAGGACGCTAGCTCACACGCCCCTCCCAGGGCACAGGGGGCTCTCTCCGGCAGGCCCCTCCCAGGATATGGAGCTCACCTGGGCAGGCACCCAGCAGCCCACGGGGCTCACGTGGGCAGGCACACTCAAGAGCATGGGACTCACCTGGGCAGCCCCCTCCCAGGGAACAGGGCCCACCTGGGCAGGCCCCTCCCAGGATATGGAGCTCACCTGGGCAGGCACCCAGCAGCCCACGGGGCCCACCTGGGCAGGCACCCCCCGCAGGGCTGGGCACACAGGAACTGCGCCCATAGCCCTCGAAGCAAAGCACCCCAGCCCCACCTGTCGGTCAGAGCTGACCTTGAGCAGCTCAGAGAAGGACCTGAACTAACAAACAGCAGCTCCTGGACATGTCTGTGACCCTGGGCTTCACTCTGTGCAGCCTCCTTCCACTGGCTCTTCCAGAGGCTTCCACTGCACCCGGCCACCAGGCCTCTGTCTCCACCCACCACCCCTCTTCTCCCTGACTCCTAGATCCCTCTCGTGAGGAGAGGGTCTTCTTGCAGTTGCCTCCCACTCATGGGTCAGTTAAAATGATGAGAAAACAAGCCAGAGCTGCAGCCCCATGTCCATCCTGATCCTCAGGACCTCACACCTGTTCCTTGGACTTGGCTGGTGCAGCAAGGCCCATTTTCTGCAACTATGAGCCCCTGATGGGCAAGGATTGGCCGATCTGGGCAGCCTGACTCAGCCGGCCGGCCATTCCCAGGTGTGCCTGGATCAAGGTCTGGAAACACCCTCCCAGGCAGCAAGAGCGCTTGCAATTACTCCTCAGGCCACGATCCCTGCCCTGTCAGCGGCTGCGGGGCTGGGCTGGTGGTTGGGAGTGAGGGGCCATGCCGTGTGGATGGCCCAGTCTGAGTGGGCCTCTGCCGGACCTTTTGCAGGAGTTGCCGGGCTGCCACCTGTTAAAGAGGATGTGTTACCTGTACCTGCTGTTGTAAGTTCTCCCCAGACAGTGGGGTCCAGGAGCGGAGGGGTAGCTCAGGTAGGTAAATGGAAACTTCCAGAAGAGCACCCAGGCCAGGACCATCCGACCATCCCATGTGGCCTGCAACTCGGCATGCATGCTGTCACTGGTATGGTTCCAAGCGCTTTCCTCCATCCTAATCCAGGATGACTTCATCTCAGATCCTTCACTCATTTTCAGAAAATGTCCTTGTACATTCTAAGGGACACATATTTGGGGCCACCATTCAACCCACTATGCTTGTATAAAATAACCCTCGAATTTTAGGAGATGGCTGAGGTCCCATATAGTCTGGCACTGGCAGCCGTGTGGGTGGGGGTCTGGGGAGAATGAGGACCCTGGAAATACGATGGGGTGGGTCAAGGCCTCTGTGGGAGGAGCGGCCAGGCTACTTCCCAGCTTGCCTTTTGTATTTTCACTTAGATTGTGGGGCAGTGTCGGCCTTCCCTCTGGGTTTTGCTTTTAAGAAGTCAGATTATCAGTCTTTCTGTGTGGCTTCTCAATTTATGACTTATTTGGAAAGGTATTCCCTTTTCTGATAATATAAAAATTATTATCCCTCAAGTTCTTCTACAACTGTTTTTTGGTTTCGCATCTTTGGTCCAGCTGGAGTGTTTGTGTGTGTGTGTGTGTGTGTGTGTGTGTGTGTGTGTGTGTATCAGGTGTGAGATAGACTTTTTCCCTAGATGACCACCTAATTTTCTCAATACCAGTCGATGAAAGATCCCTCTTTTCCCAGCTATCTGCAATATTAATCTTCTAATCACGTAGGTTTTGGGGTCTATTCTGGAATTTTAATTTTTTTTTTGTTAATCTGTCTGAAAATCCATGTGTCAATGCCATTCACACTTGTGAGATCTTTGAATCAGGAGGCATCTAAGAAGTCATAGGCTAGTTGGCAGTGTTTTTCTTAGCAGCACACGAACCAGTGATGCACCTTATAATACAGTGTCCTAGATTCAACAGAATGGTAATAATTGTGGCTTTAAAATATTGTTTACCTCCTGGTAGGCCTTATGACACCTCATTGCTCAGTGGAAGCACAGAGTCCTAAACACTGGACCACAGGGAATTCCCTGAATGGGTTTTTAATTAGGATTTCATTAGATGATAGACTAATGAGAAGTGACATTTATATGACATTAAATCTTACCTTTAAGAATACTGTGTCTTCACAATGATCCAAGTACTTGTATGTGTGTATATCGCTCAAGAGAATGTTGAAGTTTCTTTTATGTTCATTCTGTAAATATTGGGTGTCTACATTGGAGATACAGCATAAACACAGCAGACCAAAATCTCCCACCCTCAGATTTTTGCACACCCTGAGATCATGAAGATATTCTACTATGTCATCTTCCAGTTTATCTTGCCTTTCACATTTAGATCCACAATTCACTTGGAATTGATTTTTGTTGGATTTTATTCCATCTAGATTGTCAGCTGATTAAGCACCATTTACTGAAAATCTACTTTGCTGTTCACCAGTAGTAATACTGTAATAAAGCCAGTGCTCATATATGGGTAGGTCTAGATATATTTCAAAGATAGAATCAGCTTTATTTTTCTTCAATTCACATCTGGAGTTTGTGAAAAATGAAGGAGCCAAGAATGATGCCATTGTTTGGGCCTGAGAAACAAGAGGAGGGGTCAACTATGGGGGAAGGAATCTGGAGGAACAGAGTGGAAGCAGAAAGTCATGGCTTTGGACATAGCTGAGGCGGAGGCATCTCTTAGACATCACAGTGAAAATGTAGGGTAGGCAGGTAGAGATAAAAGTACCAAATTATATCTCTGAGAACCATTACCTTTACAAAGTTAAAATCTTAATGTTTTTTTGCTTTCAACTTTTGCTGAAATTAAAAATTGTTTCTTTTTATTTCTTTGATAATTGGTCATTTTAACCATTTTAAGTGTATACTTCAGGGGCATTAATTACATTCACAATGTTCTGCAACCATCACTATTTCCAAAACTTTGTCATCACCCCCAAACAAAACTCTGTACCCATTAAGCAATCACTCCAATTCCCTCCTCCTAGTCCCTTGCAACCACTAATCTTTCTGTCTCTAAGAATTCTCCTTGCCTAGATATTTGTCCTTTTGTATCCAACTTCTTTCACTGAGCATGTTTTTAAAGCTTATGCATGTTACAGTATGTATCGTAACTTCGTTACTTTTTATGGCTGAATGATATTCCATTGTAAGTACAGTTGACCTTTGAACAATACAGGGGTGAGAAGCACTGACCCTCCATGCCAAAAATCTGTGTAAAGTTTACAGTCAGCCTTCTGCATCCTTGGTTTCACATCCATGAATTCAACAACCACAGACCATGTAGTAGTATGTATTTATTGAAAAAAATCTAAGTATAAGTGGACCCATGCAGTTCAAACCCATGTTGTTCAAGGGTCAACTGTATATAACACATTTCGTTTATCCATTCATCTACTGATAAACACTTGGCTTGTTTCTACCTTTTCGCTATTGTGAATAATGTTGCTATGACATTCGTGTATCAGTACAAGTATCTGTTTGAATCCCTGTTTGCCGTTCTTTTAGGTATAGACCTAGGAGTAGAACTGCCAGGTCATATGGTAATTTTAACGTTTTGAGGAACCACCAAACTGTTTTCCACCGTGGCTGCATCATGTTACATTCTCACCAGCAAGGTACAGGGTTCCAGTATCTCCACATTCTCCCCAAGACTTGTTAATTCTCTCTAATCTTGTTATTTTCTGTTGTTGCTGCTTTTTAAATTATAGTTATCTTAGATGTGGGGTGGTTTCTCATTGTGGTTTTGATTTGTATTTCTCTAATGACTAATGATGTTAAGTGACTTTTTATGAGCTTAGTATAACATGCAATAAAACTTAATTTAAGGGTATAGTTTTATGACTTCTGAAAAATATATACACCCATGTAACAACCACCACAATCAAGATACAGAATATTTCCATCACCCAGAATATTCCCTTGTCCCCTTCCCAACCATTTCCATCAGCACCAGGCAACCAATGATCTGCTTGTCTGCAGAGATTAGATCTACATGCACCCCTATGTTCATAGTAGCACTATTTACAGTAGTCAAGACATGGAAGCAACCTAAATGTCCATCAACAGATAAATGGATAAAGAAGATGCGTGTGTGTGTGTATGTGTGTGTGTGTGTGTATATATATATATATATATATATATATATATATATACATGTATATATATATATACATAGCAATAGAATATATTGTCTATATATATAGAAGTTTATATATATATGTATAAACAATAGAATACTACTCAGCTATAAAAAAGAACGAAATGCCATTTGCAGCAAAATGGATGGACCTAGAGGTTATTATACTAAGTGAAGTAAGCCAGACAGAGAAACACAAATATCATATGATATTGTTTATATGTGGAATCTAAAAAAAAAAAAAGATACAAATGAACTTATCTACAAAACAGAAACAGACTCACAGACATAGAAAACAAACTTATGATTACCAGAGGGGAAAGGGGGTGGAAGGATAAATTAGGAGTTTGAGATTAGCAGATATAAACTAATATACATAAAAACAGACAAACAAGGTCTTACTATATAGCACAGGGAACTATATTCAGTATCTTGTAATAAACCATAGTGAAAAAGAATATGAAAAAAATATATATTATTTAAAAGGATATATAAAAAAGAATTCTAAAAAGAATATATAAATAACTGAATCGCTTTGATGTACACCAGAAACAAAACATTACTTTACTTTAATCAACTATACTTTAGTTAAAAAAAAGAAATGCTGATACATGATCTATCGATGAAACTTAAAGACCTTATGCTAAGTGAAATACGCCAGACACAAAAGGAAGACTACTGAATGATTCTACTTATATGAGGTACCTAGAAAAGAGACAGAAAACAGTATAGGGGTTACTGGGGAGAGGAGGGAGGGGGAGGGGGAGTTATTGTTTAATGGGTACAGAATTTCAGTTTGAGATGATGAAAAAGTTCTGGAGGTGGACAGTGGTGATGGTTGCAGAACAACGTGTATGTACTTAATGCCACTGAACTGTACACCTAAAATGGTGTAGGCATGTACTCAGATCAGTGCTGCTCAGAGTGAAAAGAATGAACATGTCAGAGGCGATGCCTCGGAGGTTCAGAGACAGCAACGATCCCCCAGACAGACGCAGTCAGGGCAGCAGGCCTTTGGAACTTAAAACACCTAAGAATGGGGAGGCGGGCAGGGGTGGGGTGAGGGGGGGTGGGTGCATTTTAAGGAGAGAGAAGAGTGAAACAAAAGCAGAGAGGAGAGGAAAGAGCCTTGCATAGTTGCTGCCCAAGAGGAAGGTGGCAGGTCTAGCGCGGGCCTTCTCCGAGCACTTTTTGGCTGGGGTTACGGGCTAGAATTGTTTCCACCACTGCGGGGTCCATTGTCGGGCTAGTGTTGTTTGTCTCATCACAATATAAATAATTCAAAAGGTGCTAAACATCACCTCTTCTCACTCAGAAGGACAGGGAAGCTGCTCAGAACTTTTTTTTTTTTAAGTCATTCTTTCACTCAACACTTGCTTTTGGTGAGAATCTGCTGATTAACCCTGTCCTCCTCCCCAGGGCCATTTATCATCTACTACTTATCTGACCTTGTCAAGCTTTGGTTCCCCCACTAAAGGAATTTCAAACATAAGACAGCAGCTGGACAGAGATTTCGTTGGATGGAGAGCCTTCCCGAAGTGCTTGGCCTTGAAAATCTTTATCTACAGATAACAAACTTGGCTGAGTGAGATGCTTTTGGAGGAAGTCACTTTAACAGCTGTACACTTACCGCATTCCCTGGGCAAATCCCAGCCTAGGGGCCCCGAGCTCCCTCCCCGTGGCAAGCAGTTACAGTCAGCATGGACTACAGCTTAAAAGGTGTCTGCCATGTCCTGAAAGCCGTTGTTGGGGGGAGGGGGGTGCGCTCTTGCCAGGCCCCCTCCTGAGTACAGCTGTGCAGGAGCGCTCCAGCCTACCCCCCTAGAGGCCCTGGGGATGCCAGAACTTTGTGTTCTCACAGTGTTTATCCCTTGTTCACCATCCCAGAAGGAACCTCCACTGCCTCTCCTGCTGTGCTCTCCCTCCACCCTGCTCTGATTCTCCTCCCCAGTAAACAACCCCTCCTCTGAGCCCAAACCCCTCTCCTATGGGGCTCACAAAGCCCTCCACACCCTCAGCCCTTACCTCCTGCAGTAAATGACACCCAGCTCCCCTGCCCCTAAGGGTTCGGCTTCCCCGCGGCCCTTCCCAGCACTGGCTGCTCATTTTCTCACAGTCCACTAGCTCAGGGTCAGGAGGTGGGGTCACCAGCCTCCCTGCTCCCCAAGGCCACATCCATTTCCCCTCCACTCTCCGAGGTTTAAGCCAGACCTCAGCCCATGCCCACCTCCCTCCTGGTCACTCCCCTTACATACCGAAGACTTTGGCAATGGGCTCACAGCCTTCTCTCCACCCGACTGCCACCACCATCCAAGGTGGCCTCTGTGGTCCATCCATCCCACACCCTGGGCTCTCCGTCCCTTGACTTCATCTCCAAATACCTTCCCCTCCACTCCATTTCAGCCACAGCTTCCCACGGGCAGAACCTCTGAGATCCGGAACCCACACACTCGTACCCACATGTCATACTCTCCTAACCTTCTGGCCCGTTCATCCAGTTACTCCCATCACATTAGCGCTTATTCCTCAGCAAGGCCTCAAATCCATTCATTTCTCCCATTTCTCCCAGTCTACCAGCCCCTTCTGGCCTTATGTCACTCACTCCCTATCCTGCTTGAACTGCTGGCTCCGCCTCTTCAATCACTCTCTTGTTCAACTCAACATCACCACTGTCTTTCTAACCCCAACCCTGGAGGAGTCGAACAGCCTTTTTCTGTGCAGATCTCATGATGGAGAAAAGCACACAGCCTAGGAGAGTGGGGCCTCCAGATCAATGGCCACACATCTCAGCTGGGTCCTCTACACTGACCACAGTTCTCTGTCCTAGTGCCACGGGGCCCACCGTGGGGAGCACAGCACTCCTCTGACCTAAACCTGATCCATTCTCTCCAGCTCCTTGGCGGCCTTGAGCCACATTTCCTGCTCTCATCCTCCTACATGGACAACCTTTCCCTGGACCGAGAAACTTCAAGCAGCATCTAAACAAGTGAAAGTACTCCGGTCTCTCTCATCTGAAAAGTACATAAATAAGCCTCTCTTGAGCACATCCCCCTCCACTCACTGCCCCATCTCTCTTCCCCTTCATAATCAGATGTCTAGCTCCCTGCCTCGATTTCCCCATCTCCTTACCCCTTGCCCTGCTGTCATCAGGCTCCTGCCTCCACCAGCCACAGCTGCTCGCACAAGGTCACAGGTGTTGCTCTGACACAGCTGACCCTCCCTCCTTGCCCGTGTCTCTGAGACATCACACTCCTGCTGTCTACCTGTATCTCAGCCCATGACCCCTAAGGTTGCAGGTTGCCTAAGATCTCTCACAGGCCTTCTGCCCTCAAAACTTCAACTCCCATCAAACGCTGATGCCTCACAAATCTACATCTTCAGACATGTTCATCCAACTGCCTGCTAGACCTTTCCACTCAGATGCCGCAGAGGCTACCGCTCAGTGACAACATGGCCAGAACCAAATTACCTTCTCTTCAACTCACTTCTCCTCTACCTCACTCTTCTCAGTGAATGGCAGCCCCACCCATCCTGTCCCAGGGCAGACCCGGACCCAGCATATAATTAAAGATCAATATTTGCTGAATAAAAATGAACCACTGAGCCTCCCTCATTCTCCACAGCCAATCACTAAGAATTACCAATTTTACCTCCTACTATATCCCCGTGCTTCTTTCTTATTTGAGGCTGGCTGCCTCCTACACATCCTTCAGAAGGCTTCAGGGATCCTAACTCCGGAGGAACAGGGATCTTGCCCGCTGTTCCCACGGCCCGTGACTGCCGCCACGGCCCGGACCACCACGCACTGTCCGGCCGGCCCTGTTGAGTGACATCCCACTGCACTGGGCGCTCCATCTCCATAAGCGCCCACGGCCGGGCACACAGGAGCCTCCCAGCAAGCACTGAACGGATGGAGCGAAGGAACAGAAGAGTAATGAGCGAAAGGGCCACGGATGGCACGCGATCGCGGAGAGAAGGCCAGCAGTCCCCGCGGTAAGCAGGACCTCTGGCTGTGCAAGCCCCGCGCCCGGAGCGGCCCCACGCGGCAGCCAAGCAGCCCCGCCCCCACGTCACGCGGCGCTCCCCGCGGCCAATGAAAACGGTCCGCTGGCCTCCTCGGCTGACGCTCCCGGCCCGCGCGCGGCTTCTCAGCCAATAGGAGCGGCCTTCGTCGCCCTCGAGGCGGGGCGCGGGGTCCTGGGATGGCGCGGTTGCGGGCCTGTTCCCACGTCGCGTTCCCTCCAGCGTAGTCTGGGCTCCTGCTCTAACCAACCGACGGATGATGGGGCCTCTGGGCGCCCGGCGCGGCCTGGAGTGTCTGCTGGGCCTCTACTTCCTCTCCCACATCCCCATCACCCTGCTCGTGGACCTGCAGGCGGTGCTGCCGCGCGATCTCTACCCCGTGGAGGTGAGGGCGCCGTCTGTCCTGGCCGCCGGTCGCCGAGGTTAGCGCCCCTCGGCGTAGCGGTTGCCCCGGCGTCCGCGTGATCTCCCCTCCTCCGGCCTGGCGCCCCGCCTCGCCCACTCAGGGTTCCCTCCTGCTTTCCTTGGGTCCCGCCGGCGCTCCGGCCCCTCCTTACCCTTCAATTCGACTTCTTCCTCGGGGTTTTCTTTGTCTCTCCCAGCCGCTTCCCCAAGGCTCCTGGGGCCAAACACCTTCCTCCTTTTAAAGACAGTTCTTCCCTGGGTTTAAGACTCCCACACCCCAGCTCTGGTCAGTTGTCAGTATTTGAGGGAAGTAGCCTGGATGAACCAGTGTCTAAATTATGGACACATGTTGGATTTGTTTTAAAGTTGTGTTTCTTGGGAGAGCTTTAAAAATACCGACTAATCCCAAAGAAATAACGCAAGTAGTATTAGACCTCTCTAAGGGACATTCACAGAGCGTCCTGATTTCAAGATTAGGATCCAGCAACTTCAAAAGCTCAGAAGTAAACGACACCTTTTCAAATCGGCCTTTTTTATTGGGTTTGAGCAAGAATGATCACCTGAGTAGAAACGGAGGCGAAAGCCCCATTTCCTGGTTGTTGGAGAGCATTCTTTACCCCGAACTTTAACTTTTGCTTTAAATGCTTTTTATTTATTGAGTTTTATTTTCATGTCTGGACCCTATAACCTATCACGGAATTCCAGTCCTCAGTTTACACGTCTCCAATCTGTCTGCAGAACTATAGGCAAGCCTGACGTGTCTACCTAAAGATTTGATTTTACCTCTGTTTCTCTTTAAATGCTTTTTCTCTGCAGAGCAGGGGTTCTTAACCTGAGGTCCATGAACCCCAAATGGGGTATGCAAAATTGTGTGTGCCTTGTTTTCCATAGCTTCCATCAACTTTTCCAGGGGCCTGACCCTCCCCAAAAGGTTAAGAGCCACTGCTCAACAATAAACCCCCACTCCGTAGTCTGGTTTGTCTCTAGCTCCAAGCATAAATGGGAAGACCTCTGACCTACCTTTTCCTGGGAAGAGTGTAGGTTGTATGTGGCAAGAGCGTTGTCTGGGGACTTGGTTCTTCCAGGAACTTCTTGAGTTCCTTGGGCAAGTCAGGGCTCTGTAGCTTCAACTGTCAAGTAGCAGAGATGAGTTAAATCACAAGCTCAAACATAGTGCAAGATGTATTAGTTTCCTATTGCTTCTGTAACAAATTACAAAAATATAGTGATTTAAAACAACACGAATTTATTATCTTTCAGTTCTGGACGTCAGAAGTTTGAAATGAGTCTTGTAGGCCTCGTTCCTTCTGAAGGTCCTAGTGGCGGATCTGTTCCTTGCCTCTTCCAGTTTCTGGTGGCTGCGGGTGTTCCTGGCTTGTGGCCACGTCAGATCAATCTCCGCTTCGGTCATCACTTTGCTGCCTTTTCTTCTTTAGTCCAATCTCCCTCTGCCCAACTTTTATAAGGACACTTGTAATTACATTTAGGGCCCACCAGATAACCAGGATAGTCTTCCCATCTCCAAATCCTTAACTTAATCACATCTGCAAAGTCACTTTTGCCAAATAGGGTTACATTCATAGGTTCCAGGGATTAAGATGTGGATGTCTTTGGGAGCCATTATTCAGCCTACGACACAGGCCCAGGTGGTACACGATCCTTCTAAACAGGTCGTCACAGCTCCGCATTAGCCATTAGTTGCCTTGAAGAAAGGAGAGCCATGTCTGTGCAAAGTCTGTGTGGCCAACAGAACTCAGGCAGGCTGCCTGTTCACAATCTCTGATGTTATGAGTCCCTTTAATACTAGGCAGTCATGGGACTTCCCTGGTGGTCCAGTGGGTAAGTCTCCGCACTCCCAATTTGGGGGGCCCGGGTTCGATCCCTGGTCGGGGAACTAGATCCCACACGCCTGCCGCAACTACGAAGCCCACATGCCGCAACGAAAATCCCGAGTGCCGCAACTAAGACCCGGCACAGGCAAAATAAATAAGTACATACATACATACATACATACATAGCAGTTATGTTACTCCAGGTAGCCAACCGTTCCAGACTTAACAGCTGTTGGTTTCCCTATCTTTTGTGAATGTGCCATTCCCACAAGTTCTTGCTCACCACTCACAAAATACAATTAAAATGTTTCCAAAATCATAAAGACCCCATTTAAACTTATATATTTGATTTGGTAGTTTTCTCAGCTTTATTTTTTTAAGTTGACTTGTAAAAGGTCAAGGGCCAACATAGGCAGGATCTGACCAGAAACTCTGTAACTGTTTGTGTGTGTGTGTGTGTCTGTCTGTCGGTCTGTGATACTGTTTAAAGACCTTAGTAACACAGGGGCCTCCCAGCTTGGAAGGCCTGTGTCTCTATTCACTCTTGTTGCTTTGGGGTGGGCAATGATGGTTTTGTTGCTTCTGAAATAATAATAATAAAAGCCCTGAGTTATTTTCAGATTCTCTTTTGAAAATGCCAAATTTTAACATCTGTTGTGTTTTTCCTCCCTAAATAGAAGGAATTTCTCCAGAACTAAAAAGCTTGTGGAGATCACATAATGGTTAGGCTAAAATTTGCAAATATCTTTCTTGGTTTGAATCAGATCAACACTTGGAAAAACTCTTACTATGAAACAGTAAGAATTTAGTTTGGATTAGAACATGGAGAGGATGGGAAGCATTTTGTAGTATCATCTGCAGCTGGGTAGCATTGCTTCTGTTAAAATAAGGGAAAACAAGTGAGCATCTAGATGCTGAAAGTTTGTGCGCTCATTGTAAGAGGAGTGCAAGACTGTTCAGTAGCAACTTTGGTCTAGAAA
>NC_041227.1:94891253-94896311 GCF_002837175.3 Physeter macrocephalus | reverse complement strand
CCAGAGTCTGAGCTTTGAGGAGGGGGGTGGGGCCAGCTTCTTTTGTGAAGCCCCAGAGGAACAGGATTGCCCCACCCATACCCCTGCATGCCCCCTTTTCCTCCGGGGCTTCTCAGCCCTCCTCGAGCTGGACGCTTTACCTCCCGCCTCCCGGAGGCGGGGCCAGCCTTCTGAGCAGGATAAAACTCCACGCGGAGGGGAGCGGTGTGGGCACAGCCTTGGCATGGCCATCTGGCTCCTAACTGTGCCGGCCCCATGGCCAGCCCAGTGGACGCGTCCCCTGCAGGTGATCTGGTGGGGAAGGGGTGGGCAGGGCGAGGATGTGGGGAAGGTATGATGGGGAAGGTTGAAGAGGGGTGGGGAGTAGGGGCTTCAGGGTCTGTTGGCTTTGATGCTGCAGTGGAGGCTCTTGCAAGGAGTCCTGACTTGACCCCCATCCTGGCCTGCAGGCCATGCCAGTGGGTTGGGTCCCCACCGGAGAAAGAGGACTACCTTCAGCAGAGGGCAGCTGCTGGAGTTGGAGCGGGTGTTTGCAGCACGGCCTTACCCCGACATCGGCACCCGTGAGCACCTGGCCCGGGTCACCTGCCTTCCTGAGGCCAAGATACAGGTGAGCTGGGCACCCCCCGCCCAGGGTCGGGGTGCTCTCACACAGCAGATTTCTAAGCTTGACTCACAGTCTCTTCTCTCTGGATAGCCTGCCTCCAGGTTCTGCTTTCCCTGTACCTGGGGGGAGGGGATGCTGGCACCAGAAGAGACTCCTTCTTTCCTTACCAGGTGTGGTTCCAGAACCGCAGAGCCAAGAGAATCAAGAATAGGAAACCAGGAGGCCTAAGTCCCAGGCCCGAGCCTCCCCAGAGATCTCTTTCTCTTCCGGACACCATCCAGCAGTCCTGGGAGCCCCGCACCCTTGGCCAGCCTCCACCCTCCAACAGCACAGCAGCTCACTGTGCCTCTGTGTGTCGACATGCCTCCTGTCCAGCTCCTGGCTTGGGTCCAGGGCAGGGCTGGGTAGGGACTAAAGCTACAGCCCCATGGGGACCAGCTGGGGCTTCAGGGGTCCACATCTCTTCAGAGCGAGCTACTCCCCAGACCTCACTGGGCAGCCTGTCTGACCTCATCTATGCCTCGGCCATTGTCACCAACCTGGACCACTCCTAATCTAGGTCTAGAACTTGCAAGTCCCTTCCTCTGGCTCCTGTAGCCCATCCTGCCCCTTCAGTCTGAACACAGCAGAAGTGTATCCCCTGCCCTCTCCTTTTACACAAGGGAGTTCTCTTATGGGAAGAAAGTTTAGCTCGGGGATCCCTCTCTTCCACTGTCCTCCAGGCCAGCCTAGATGCGGGTGCTATGGAGTGACAAGGGCCTGGCTTCTGCTACCCAGCACCCCGCCCCTCCAGGGACACCTGCCCATCATCTCGGCAGGAGGTACCTACAGAGGGATGAGGTAGGAGCCCACGTCTCCCACTTCTCCTGCCAGGCCTGGTCCCCAATTCTTCTCATCCCAGCTGACAACACGTCCTCCCTCTAAAGGAGAATGGGCAGCTGCCCCTCACCCAGGGGCCCTTCAGGCCATTACCTAACTGACTGAGGGTGAGCTGGTGGCGACATCTGCTCCCAGCCCTGCTGAGGGGAGGGTGGCTGCCGCTCATCTGCTGTCCAGCTTCTCATCCTGTCCAGCTTCCCCAGCCCCATCCTCAGTTGTGGGATAGGACTCCACCCGCTCTCCCCCAAGGCAGCCAGCACCAGAGCCCCAGGAGGAGCATCTAGAGAGGGATCTCGTTGGCTTCCTGGACGGAGCCCTGGGAGGGTTTTCACAAAGTACAGGATTTCAGACACAGACTGCCAGAGTCTGAGCTTTGAGGAGGGGGGTGGGGCCAGCTTCTTTTGTGAAGCCCCAGAGGAACAGGATTGCCCCACCCATACCCCTGCATGCCCCCTTTTCCTCCGGGGCTTCTCAGCCCTCCTCGAGCTGGACGCTTTACCTCCCGCCTCCCGGAGGCGGGGCCAGCCTTCTGAGCAGGATAAAACTCCACGCGGAGGGGAGCGGTGTGGGCACAGCCTTGGCATGGCCATCTGGCTCCTAACTGTGCCGGCCCCATGGCCAGCCCAGTGGACGCGTCCCCTGCAGGTGATCTGGTGGGGAAGGGGTGGGCAGGGCGAGGATGTGGGGAAGGTATGATGGGGAAGGTTGAAGAGGGGTGGGGAGTAGGGGCTTCAGGGTCTGTTGGCTTTGATGCTGCAGTGGAGGCTCTTGCAAGGAGTCCTGACTTGACCCCCATCCTGGCCTGCAGGCCATGCCAGTGGGTTGGGTCCCCACCGGAGAAAGAGGACTACCTTCAGCAGAGGGCAGCTGCTGGAGTTGGAGCGGGTGTTTGCAGCACGGCCTTACCCCGACATCGGCACCCGTGAGCACCTGGCCCGGGTCACCTGCCTTCCTGAGGCCAAGATACAGGTGAGCTGGGCACCCCCCGCCCAGGGTCGGGGTGCTCTCACACAGCAGATTTCTAAGCTTGACTCACAGTCTCTTCTCTCTGGATAGCCTGCCTCCAGGTTCTGCTTTCCCTGTACCTGGGGGGAGGGGATGCTGGCACCAGAAGAGACTCCTTCTTTCCTTACCAGGTGTGGTTCCAGAACCGCAGAGCCAAGAGAATCAAGAATAGGAAACCAGGAGGCCTAAGTCCCAGGCCCGAGCCTCCCCAGAGATCTCTTTCTCTTCCGGACACCATCCAGCAGTCCTGGGAGCCCCGCACCCTTGGCCAGCCTCCACCCTCCAACAGCACAGCAGCTCACTGTGCCTCTGTGTGTCGACATGCCTCCTGTCCAGCTCCTGGCTTGGGTCCAGGGCAGGGCTGGGTAGGGACTAAAGCTACAGCCCCATGGGGACCAGCTGGGGCTTCAGGGGTCCACATCTCTTCAGAGCGAGCTACTCCCCAGACCTCACTGGGCAGCCTGTCTGACCTCATCTATGCCTCGGCCATTGTCACCAACCTGGACCACTCCTAATCTAGGTCTAGAACTTGCAAGTCCCTTCCTCTGGCTCCTGTAGCCCATCCTGCCCCTTCAGTCTGAACACAGCAGAAGTGTATCCCCTGCCCTCTCCTTTTACACAAGGGAGTTCTCTTATGGGAAGAAAGTTTAGCTCGGGGATCCCTCTCTTCCACTGTCCTCCAGGCCAGCCTAGATGCGGGTGCTATGGAGTGACAAGGGCCTGGCTTCTGCTACCCAGCACCCCGCCCCTCCAGGGACACCTGCCCATCATCTCGGCAGGAGGTACCTACAGAGGGATGAGGTAGGAGCCCACGTCTCCCACTTCTCCTGCCAGGCCTGGTCCCCAATTCTTCTCATCCCAGCTGACAACACGTCCTCCCTCTAAAGGAGAATGGGCAGCTGCCCCTCACCCAGGGGCCCTTCAGGCCATTACCTAACTGACTGTTAAGTGAGCTAGGAGACTGCTGACCTAATTTTGGACTGCAGGGATCAAACCTTTTACAGTTCAGGGCCCCCTCTCCCGTCCTCCTGCTACCTGGACGAATTAATCAGAACCATGGATCTGAAGAGGGAGTGACATTAAAGTAATAAAGTAGAAATAGGAACGCAGGGCTTACGCTGATTTATTTTTCACAAACATCAGATTGGCTGCCCTCTGACCTGGGGCTGCAGAGACAACCTGACAGATGCAGGATTGGGGTGGGTGTGGTGCATGCGGCAGCATTGGGTTTTGGTATCACTGTCATCTGTAATACCAACTAATCTCCAAATAAAACCCAAACTCTGTACCTTAATCTGGATTGTTGTGTGCTGCAAATGAATCGGGATGGGGGCGTTTGCTTTTGAAATTTATCTCCATCACCTAATCCCTAAATAGGGCCAGGTTCCCTGCAGATTCTGGGTGGGAGGTATTACCCAGGCTTCTGCTGGGATTGGTTAGAGGGAGAGTTAATCGAAGGGCTAAGGGCTCTGGCTGACAGACCCTGGAGAGATGGGAGCCTCAGCTGCATCCCCTGCTCCTGGTCCCACTTGTTCCAGGACACTCCAGCTGCCTCCGCTTCTGGAGCTGCTCTGCCTCGGAAAGAAAATCTTGGGATCTGCAGTTGGTCTGTGCTGGATTCAAATCCTGGATGCTATGTAGTCTTGGAACTCTGCAAAAGTCTATGAACCCGAAAAACGGGGATGATAATACTCATCTCCTTTCTGTTTTGGGAACGAGAAGCAATAACGTAGGTGAAGGGCTTCACGTGGTGCGTGACACGCTGTAAAAGCTCTCAATGCACGCTAGGTCCCGTTCCCTCTCCCTACGGCGGGCCATGAGAAACTGGGAAGGTCCCAAACTTCTTGCTCCTCTGGCCTCCTGCCAAGGACTCCCCTTTCTCCCTGGGAAGCCCTGGACCCAGACTGCACTGGAGAAAGCATGGTATAGTGAGACAGAGGGAGTGGCTGGGGCTGAGAGCAGACAGAGTTCCCTTCTCTGGGATGAGAACTAGAGGACAGGTCACCTGATTCCTATTTCTCATTCTGCCCTTGCAGATGGAGGCCACCTGCACCATGGCCATTTCCTCAGCAGGCACTAAGGCTTGGACTGCTTTAGTCCCAGAAGCCAGCCCATAAAGGAGCTCTAAATTACTCAGTGCCACAGAAACCTATTGGCTTGTGAGTAGGGGGCTGGGATCAGGTAAGGATGCCATCCCAAGAAAGAGGGGTGTGTGGGGAATGACTCCAATGGCATCCTGAGAAGATGCCCTGGGTCAGAAGCTATTTAAGAAGCCCTGCTCCACGGGAATTCCCTGGCTGTCCAGTGGTTAGGACTTGGTCCTTTCACTGCTGTGGGCCCAGGTTCGATCCCTGGTTGGGGAACTAAGGTCCCACAAACTGCTTGGCAAAAAAAAAAAAAAAAAAAAAAAAAAAAGAAGGCCTGCTCTTTTTTTTTTTTTTTCTGGTACGCGGGCCTCTCACTGCTGCGGCCTCTCCCCTTGCGGAGCGCAGGCTCAGCGGCCATGGCTCACGGGCCCAGCCGATCCGCGGCATGTGGGATCCTCCCGGACCGGGGCACGAACCCAT
>NC_041227.1:94889785-94891214 GCF_002837175.3 Physeter macrocephalus | reverse complement strand
GGCACGAACCCATGTCCCCTGCAGCGGCAGGCGGACTCTCAACCACTGCGCCACCAGGGAAGCCCAGAAGGCCTGCTCTTTATCTAAAATTTGGAAGTCTTCCAACCTGAATCCAGGTATATGGAGGCCGTGAAAACTTGAGGCTATGTGGGCACCCCGGCCCACGGAGTTTAGCACAGGTAAGTACAGCCATGACTCTCCACAAAGCTTCAGTGTAAGCTTTTTTTTTTTTCTCTCTCATGTTTCAGGGTTGTATAACACCTTATTTTGCACAATAATATCTTTGTATAATAATTTTTATTTTAAAATGTATTTATTGCTATAATCTACTTAATCATCTTACTGCTGATTTTTAAGTTGAATCCAATATAGAATTTTTTTTTTTTTGGCCGCACCGCTCAGCTTGCAAGATATTAATTCCCCAACCAGGGACTGAACCCAGTCCCATGGAGCACCAAGTCCTAACCATGATGTCTCCATGTTGCCTGTGAAGTGAAGGCTCATGTCTGCCCAGTTCAACGCCTCTCACCCTTCTCACCCTGGAGTTGATAAATTACCAATATTCATATTTCCCTCTTTTTTTTTTTTGTGGGCTGCACCATGCGGCTTGCAAAATCTTAGTTCCCCAACCAGGGATCAAACCCACGCTCCCTGCAATGGAAATGCAGAGTCCTAACCACTGGACTGCCAGGGAATTCCCTCCAATATAGAATTTTATTATTAGATGTAACTCTGAGGTGAACACTGGCATGTATTACAAACATCACTTACAGATATTGATAAATCACTTTTTTGTGTGGGTAGCTTTTATTTTTATTTATTTTTTAGGGGGATCCTATTGAACTTTATTCATTTGGTTTTGGCGCTTTAAAATTTTTTTTAAAAATTTTATACTGGAATATAGTTGATTTACCATGTTGTGTTAGTTTCAGGTGTACAGCAAAGTGATTCAGTTATACATATAGATATATCTATTCTTTTTCAGATTATTTTCCATTATAGGTTATTACAAGATATTGAGTATAGTTCCCTGGGGTACACAGTAAGTCCTTGTTGATTTATCTACTTTTTATATAGAAGTGTGTATATGTTAATCCCAACCTCCTAATTTATCCCTCCCCTAACTCTTTCCCCTTTGGTAACCGTAAGTTTGTTTTCTAAGTCTGGGAATCTGTTTCTGTTTTGTAAATAAATTCACTTGTATCATTTTCTTAGAGTCCACATATAAGTGATATTATATGATATCTTTCTCTAACTTACTTCACTTAGTATGATCATCTCTAGGTCCATCCCTGTTGCTGCAAATGCATTATTTCATTCTTTTTTACGGCTGAGATAAATTGCTTTCTAAAAGGGTTGCTGACCTTCCCTGGTGGCGCAGTGGTTGAGAGTCCGCCTGCCGATGCAGGGGACACGGGTTCGTTCCCCG
>NC_041227.1:94883662-94885174 GCF_002837175.3 Physeter macrocephalus | reverse complement strand
GCATGTGGGATCCTCCCGGACCGGGGCACGAACCCGTGTCCCCTGCAGCGGCAGGCGGACTCTCAACCACTGCGCCACCAGGGAAGCCCAGAAGGCGTGCTCTTTATCTAAAATTTGGAAGTCTTCCAACCTGAATCCAGGTATATGGAGGCCGTGAAAACTTGAGGCTATGTGGGCACCCCGGCCCACGGAGTTTAGCACAGGTAAGTACAGCCATGACTCTCCACAAAGCTTCAGTGTAAGCTTTTTTTTTTTTCTCTCTCATGTTTCAGGGTTGTATAACACCTTATTTTGCACAATAATATCTTTGTATAATAATTTTTATTTTAAAATGTATTTATTGCTATAATCTACTTAATCATCTTACTGCTGATTTTTAAGTTGAATCCAATATAGAATTTTTTTTTTTTTGGCCGCACCGCTCAGCTTGCAAGATATTAATTCCCCAACCAGGGACTGAACCCAGTCCCATGGAGCACCAAGTCCTAACCATGATGTCTCCATGTTGCCTGTGAAGTGAAGGCTCATGTCTGCCCAGTTCAACGCCTCTCACCCTTCTCACCCTGGAGTTGATAAATTACCAATATTCATCTTTCCCTCTTTTTTTTTTTTGTGGGCTGCACCATGCGGCTTGCAAAATCTTAGTTCCCCAACCAGGGATCAAACCCACGCTCCCTGCAATGGAAATGCAGAGTCCTAACCACTGGACTGCCAGGGAATTCCCTCCAATATAGAATTTTATTATTAGATGTAACTCTGAGGTGAACACTGGCATGTATTACAAACATCACTTACAGATATTGATAAATCACTTTTTTGTGTGGGTAGCTTTTATTTTTATTTATTTTTTAGGGTGATCCTATTGAACTTTATTCATTTGGTTTTGGTGCTTTAAAATTTTTTTAAAAAATTTTATACTGGAATATAGTTGATTTACGATGTTGTGTTAGTTTCAGGTGTACAGCAAAGTGATTCTGAGCCTGCGCGTCCGGAGCCTGTGCTCCGCGACGGGAGAGGCCGCAGCAGTGAGAGGCCTGCATACCGCAAAAAAATAAATAAATAAAAGGGTTGTTGGTATGCTTTTTTTAGATACTTTTTATTTTTTAATTTTTTATAAATTGATTTATTATTTATGTATTTATTTTTGGCTGCCTTGGGTCTTCGTTGCTACGCGCGGGCCCTCTCTAGCTGCGGCGAGCGGGGGCCACTACTCGCCGCGGTGCGCGGGCCTCTCACTGTGGTGTCCTGTTGCGGAGCGCGGGCTCCAGGCATGCGGGCTCAGTAGTTGTGGCGCACGGGCGTAGCCGCTCCGCAGCATGTGGGATCCCCCGGGACCAGGCCCCGAACCCGTGTCCCCCGCACTGGCGGGCAGACTCCCAACCACTGTGCCAGCAGGGAAGTCCCTACATATTTTTTTTTTCCTACATATTTTTTTTTTTTCTTGCGGTACGCGGGCCTTTCACTGCTGTGGCCTCTCCCGTTGCGGAGCACAAGCTCCAGACGCGCAGGCTC
>NC_041227.1:94871311-94883652 GCF_002837175.3 Physeter macrocephalus | reverse complement strand
AACCCGTATCCCCTGCATCGGCAGGCGGACTCTCAACCACTGCGCCACCAGGGAAGCCCCTCCTACATATTTTTTAAATACCTCTTTTTGCTGATCCCTGATGTAGATCATCAGAACTGTCCAGATATCTTTAGGTCAGTGTGTGAAATGTTTTCTCTAAGAAGAGTTGAAATGGAGGATGGTTCTATATTACCGACTAAAGCCAAAGAGCAAAGTGCTGATCAGTTTAATCCCCAAGTCTGTCTTATGGCACATGAGTTGTCAGGCTCCATAATACCAAAGCTTAATAGTGACCCCACAAAAGTATAGGCAGTATTCTCCACTCTTCCCTCGAGCACCCTAAGTATGAAGTAAAAGAAAGGAGAGAGAATATAGAAAATTAGGAACTGCATCAGACACAATGAATACTTCAACCTCAGACTCCTGAAGGTCAGGAAGAGAAAAAAAGAGCTAACAATTACTAAGCACATGGTGAGAATGAGTTCCCACTCCATGTTAGTACTTCATATGTACTTTCATTTGACCAATTTTCTAACTTTAGGAAGAGACTGAATAGCGTTAAGTGTGGAGAATGGTGACATGACAGCCGAGAGCCAGGGGTTCTAGTTTTGGCTCTAATAAGCTCTGTGGCCTTGGACAGGCCAGGTGATCCTCCTGAATATTAGCGTCTTTGTGAATTGCTTGGCTGGGAAAATTAATCTAAGTTTTTGTGGCATTTAAAAATTCTGTGGTTCTGTTGTTTATTTATTTATTTTTGGCTGTGTCGGGTCTTTGTTGCGGCGCGCCGGCTTTCTCTAGTTGCGGCAAGCAGGGGCTACTCTTCGTTGTGGTGCACAGGCTTCTCATTGCGGTGGCTTCTCTTGTTGCGGAGCACGGGCTCTAAGCACGTGGGCTTCAGTAGTTGCAGCACGTGGGCTCAATAGTTGTGGTGCACAGGCTTAGTTGCTCTGTGGCATGCGGGATCTTCCCAGACCAGGGCTTGAACCCGTGTCCCCTGCATTGGCAGGGCAGGCAGATTCCTAACCACTGCGCCATCAGGGAAGTCCCTGGTTCTCTGTTCTGATTTATATGTTTCAGGATAAAATCTGTGTATTTTTTCCCTCATTTTTCTTACTGTTCTCGGCCCATATACCCCAGAGATATTCATTGTCAAAGGTGGAGAATGGAATACAGACCAAAGCAAATAATTCAAATAGATTTTTTAAGCACATAGCATAGATATTGGTCTGAAGGTTAAAGCTCTTTCCATTTGCAAGACCCAGTCACTTGAGAAGGGACGATGTCTACAAGAATTCTAAAAATCTGGCTTGGCTTTGCTTATCAGGAGCAATGAGTGACTCGGTGTAGCTTTTTAACTCAATTTTAAACAGTCTGCGTTGCTAGAAACACTGTAAAATGCCACCTGCGTTTTTTCTCACAGTTCACATTTCTTCCAATCAACAACAGAAATCCTAAGATTTCTCAACAAAGTTATCTGAGGTGTAACAGAAGGGCCTAAGCCCTCCCTCTCTCTCATGCACAATATTGCCCTGAGAGGCTGACTTGCTATAATTCAAGAAATTGGCAATATAGTAGAGGAAACATCTACTGAGCCAATGAGTGTATAATTTCTAAGAACAGAATAGTGTCCTGGGGAAAAAAAAAGACCATGGGAGCTCATACACTGAACAAACGGAAAGACAGAATCCACCATTAGAAGCAGACCCTGACCAATTCTCACAACTATGGAAATCTTTGGGCTTTTGTGTTGTCGTGAGACTTGAAACAAGAATACACTGGATACAATAAATATTTATTGAATAAATAATAATGCTGCTATAATTTCTAAATGTCTTATACAGATTCTATCAATACACCACTAACCTAAGTTCTTAGAAGTTTAACATTACATAGAGACTTCAGAACAACCTAGGAGTCCTTGGCTCCACTTAACAGAGGAAGGACCGAAGTTGATCATTTGACCTCTCTCAGCCTCAGTTTTGCCTTCTGGAAAAGGGGCCTAAAACCACTTCCTTTTCCAACCTCCAGGATTGTTGTGAAGACAAAAAGCAATCATGTAAAACAATTAGTCAACTGTGAACTTTTACATACTATTGTTTTGCACTTACCCAAACATGTTTAAGAATCCACATAAAATAACCTACATTAGGCTTATGTATAACAATATGTACACATATCATATATATTATAAAGTGTATACTCATATTTATATAATTATACAGATAGTTAAATCTGCAAATAGTCCCCTGTCTACCAAGAATGTCTCCCTTTATTAGGTGAGACAATTCACAGTAGGCACACACTCCCCACAAATACAAACAAGCACAAGGGGTTTTGCAATTAAAAGCAAACATACTGTTTTGCCATCTGAACTGTTTTCATTTTGGGAAGCAGAGCAAATGGTGATAGGCAGGTGGGAGGTTTAAGGAGGGCTGGTGAGTGGTGGAGACGGGCAGAAGCATATAGAAAATCTGAGCAAGGCAAGCAGAAGGAAGAAGATGAAGACAGAAACTAAGATTCCAAAAAGGTAGCTGCCTTGCTTCTGATTCCACCATCCTGTACCACCCGGCTTTCTCTTATTTGATGTCCTCTAATTGGTTCCTCTTCCAGCACAAACTGAAGAAAGGGAATCCCTTCTGCTTTCTTGGAGTCTTCTGATCTAAATTACAGGTCTGCATCAAGATGTGTGGAGCAAGGATGACCACTGATTTCTGCACCTGGGCAAGTTCAAGGCAGTATGGTCTACTTCTGGAAAGGCCTGGATTCTCTTTACTTCCAATGAAAAGAAAAAAACAACCCAGCCTCAGCAATGCCCAGAATGGACTGTAGAAGGCAGATGGGCACCGGGTTCAGGAGAATGTACAGAGAGACCAGTTCTTTCCAGTCGTTGTCTGAGTCTCCTCTACTGCCCACTCTGTAAATTGACAGAGGATGGGGCTCCCTGCAGGAACAGCAGGTGGTCTTGGCTCGGCCCTCTGACTAACCGGAGCTGAGTACAAAGAGCCTGATGGATTGACTGAGAATCAGTGACTGGCAGCTGGGAGTCTGGAGTCTCCAGATTTTGATGAGGAAGCACAGTTACAGCTCTCCCAGCTCACCTTCCATCACCCGCACCATGATGTACAGCTCAGCCAGACCCACCACAGAGGCCACGATCAATGCTGCCAGTACCTGCTGGGAAGTGCGAGAACCAGGCTTAGGGGATGCAGGCCAGCTTCCAGCTCTGCAGCCTCTAGCACCTAATAAGGACGGAGAGGACCTCAACCCAGCCCATAAGTTGTGGGGAAGGGAAGAAAAGAGGATCTGGATTCTCTTGAGGTTATTACCTACCCCTATGACTGTTGGATAGATCTAATGTCCCCCTTGTTTATCACATAAATACCTAACCTGTTCAAGGCATTTTCACATACATCCTCCCTTTCCCACTAACATTCCCACCTGGGGCACCCTGCCCTGACCGGTACCTACTCACCGAGGTCATTTCTGTGAAGATATACTGGCTTCCAAGGTAAGTGCAGACGAAGGCAGCTGCCACCGTGACAATGAAGTTAAAGATGGTGATGACCAGAGCCTTCACTGACCTCACTTTGGGGGAGGAGCCCAGGGAAGAAACCGTTAGGTCGGCATCCTCCAAGAGGCCCTTTTGTCTCATGGCTGCCTCCCCCCTCAGCTGGGTTTCCCTCCATCAGCAAGCCTGAATAGCTCAGGCTTAAACCCAGAGCACTGGAGTGGGAAGGAGGCCCATGACTGACCAGTCCCAGGGAGAGGCTTTAGCAGCCTGATTTCCTAGTATCTCACCTTGCTTTCCCAGGTCACTGAGGGTTCCACCATGCCTTGAATCCTGGGAAGAAGAAAAAGCAAAGGATTTCAGAATGGAAGCAGCTCAGAGGCAGCCCAGCAAGTATTCATTTATCAGTCTGGGCTCAGCCCTCTTTATTACCCAACACATTAGTTCTGCCCTCTCCATGGATTTTGTCTAGGACCAGTTGGATTCTTCTCTGGACCACAGGTCAAGCATTTCAGAGAAGAGACATAGGTTCCCAGTACCCCTGTACCCCTCTCCTGCTCTGGGGCAGGAGCATACAGAGAATAGGAGGGAGCCCTGTCAGAAGAATGGCTCCAGGCTCATCCCCACCCTCTACAACCTTTAAAAATCAGTCACCATCTGAGCCCAGAGTCTCAGTAAATGAGTTGGGAATTGTCTTTGGCTTGTACGCAGCACAGAGCTTCTACAGTCCCTTAATAGTATACAAACCAAGTTTCTATGTTGCTTCTTTCATCTGCACCTCTTCCCAGAGCAGGGCCCTGCTTTCAGGGGCTACACAGTCCATGTATTGAAGAGCGGGCCCTTACCTGACAGGTGACGTTGCGGGTGATCCGCTTATATTCCTCATTGGCCAGCTGTATCTTAATCTTCTCCAGACGGGCAACTAGCTCTGGGTTCTGAGGCAGAAAAATCAAATGAGAAGGATGATATTCCCAGCTTGCTAGAAAGCATGTCACAATCACTAGTTTCAGGGGACAAAGTACTGCTAAGAAGACCCATGCACCCGTTCTGCCTCCAGTGCTTTGGAAACTTTTTTTTTTTTTTAATTTTAAATTTCAGTTTTCCAAGCTATCAGACTAGGAGGACAATACTTGGTTCCCCCACCCCAGCATTCAAGGATTTAAAAGACACATTTTTGAGCCCAAATGTTGATTCATAAATTTGGATGTATCAAGAGTAAACCCAACTCAACCAACACCCACTCTCACAAATATATCCCTTACATACCCGAGGAGGCTTCACAACCTCTGGGAGATAGATTTCACTGCCTTCTAGGAGCTCATGAAGGTATAGTGTGGAACCTAGGAAGAAAAGATTTCCACAATGATGCATAGAGCTGAGGTTGAAGGATTAACATCAGAGAAGGGTCTAGCTCTTCAGTTCTTTCTACCAAAATAAAGCATGGCCATGCCTATATCAATTCATCTCCAGGATCACTTTAAACTGGGAAGAAACTAGGACAATCACACATAAGTATCTCCTAGTGCTACATACTGACTTTAATTGTTGGCTCTCAATTACCAAACCAATGTCACAGCCAATAACATGTAAGCCATTTATATTTGCCTTTAAGTTAGGTAATTTCTGTGGCCACAACAGAACTTGCCCTAAATAGGTTTAAGGCGTAGTGGTGGCAAATACTCACAGGACACTGTACTAGATGATCTCTAAGGTCTCTTTTAGTTCCAATAATTGAAGAATCTACCTTTCACACTTCTGGGTAGGCTGTTAATTCCGGCAAAAGACCTTACATGTCAGTTAGTCCTACTGCCCCCCTTTACATGTTCAGGGAACTGAGGCCCAAGGAAGAGAAATGACTTCTCCAAGAAGAGTTAATAGCAGAGTTAGGACTAGAACTCAGATGCTACTACCAGTTCAGATCTTTCAACACACTTTTCCAACATCCTTTATCTAAAAACAAAAACAAACAAAAAAAAATCCCATTAGGGAATTCCCTGGTGGTCCAGTGGTTAGGACTCCACACTTTCACTGCTAAGGGCCCAGGTTCAATCCCTGATTGGGGAGCTAAGATCCCACAAGCTGAGCGGCGCAGCCAAAACAAAACAAAACAAACAAACAAAAAAACATCAGATTTGGCACTCTTGCTAAGAAATCCAGTTTCCCAAACAGGGCAAGCTCACTGTGCTAAGTTGTTTTTTAGTGTGGCTTAAAAGAAAGAAACTGAACCTGTGCAGTGGTATTGGGTTAGAACCTGGACTTCCTCAAGGGTCAGGTGGGCCTAAGTGGGCCTGGAAGTAAAGAGGAGACTCAAGAGAACAGAAACTGCACAAGTAAATTTTGTCATCTACGAAGAATTCCCATGGAAATTATGAAGGGAGTGGGTTCCCCAGGGTTTATGGTGACTCTTGGGTTGGCCAGATGATCATTCCATGGGTGAAGGAGAGTGATGGATTTGAAACCCAGTCCCCCTAAAACTGAGTTCCCTTACTGAGTTTATAATTAATCTCTCTATCCAAAACTTTATTCCCTTTCTTGCCCCCTCTAACCTCAATCCTTTGCTAACAATACTAATGAACCAGAGTCAGATGACTAAAACTGCTATTGCTGATAACACCTTTAATGTACTAAAAGTGCTGTTATAGATATCATCATTAACCTGCAAACTCAGGTTGTTTCTCCAAGGCAATGTAAGCTAACAGACGCCGGAGCCATGGACCACCTGGCCTGAGAATCCTAAATCAGAGACATCCTGACTCGCAAAACGACAATTAGGAAATGTCACATGACAGTGATTATTCCCAGCCTCTTTGTTCTTCTCCCTTAAACGAAAACCCTGTAACTCAGAGACCAAGCTGAAATGGATCTGAGGCTTGTCTCCCACTCCCTTGCTTGGCACCCTGCATTGAACACTGTACTTTCCTTCACCACAACCCTGCCTCAGTAGATTGGCTTTGCTGAGAGTAATGCAAGCCGCGAGTTTGGTTCGCAACAGATACATCCCTCATAAAAATGCTAGAGGTAGGAAAAAAGACCTCAGGAGAGACTAAACTCTGGCAAAAAAGGAGGCGACTCTGGACTGGAGACTGGGGCTCACCCCTTTCTCTCAGGTACTGATGCAGTTCCCGGATCAGGCGGAAAGAAACCAGGCGAGCGGGGCCAGCCGGGCGATCGCCGCCCTTGTGCTTCTTCCCTAGCACGGCCTCAAGCTCTGCCCGCAGCTTCCCGGGCAGCTGCTCTGGCTCCAGCTCCCCGCCGGGGCCCAAGGCGCGTACAAGTCGCTCGCCAGCTAACAAGCAAGACGCCATGACTAGCCGACTTTAAGGTCAGGTGACCCCGGGCCGGGACTTCCGTCCGCCTGTGCCGGAAGGAGCGCGAAGCTCGCGGGGCGGGGCAGAGGGCCAAGGGGGCGGGGAAACGGCGCGGGGCAGTGTGGGGCGGGGGCGGAACGCCGCCCGGCGGCGGGTCGGGCCCTGTGTCAGCAGCCCAGCGGGTATTCGGGCGGGACATGGCGGGCTGTGTGGCCCGGCGGGCCCTGACCGTGGGCAGTCGCTGGTGGTGCCGGTCGCTGACCGGGGCCCGAGGGCCAAGGCCGCTCTGTGCGGCGGGTGGAGCTGGGACCTTCCCACCAGTGGCGACCACGACGACGCGGAGGCACCTCTCGTCCCGGTGAGGGACGAAGCACGGGTGCCGAGCCCGGAGCCCAGGGAGCGTGTCCCGGGCCAGAGGGGAGGCCAGGGAACCCGGCCGGCAGGGGGTGATTGGAGTTCGACCCGGGAGAGGGTTCCGGCCGGGAGCCGACTGCGCTGCCCGCGACGCGTGCCAGGAGCGGACGAGGGAGCGCGGCCCAGAGTCCTGGGTTGTGCAGGGCTGGCTCTGAGGAGGAACTAGTAACCGTCCCGGAGCGAATCTTACTTCCCCGAATGCGGGAATCCGAGCGCCGCTGTTAGTGGGCGGCCCTTTAATTAAGCCCTAGGGCTTTCCCCCAGCCCGTGACTGGGCCAAGGCCTCCCAGAAAGATGCTAGAAGTGGGAAACAGGACCCGAATCTGCGCCCTGCGTGGGTCCCAGGTTTCAATGTGACCTTGGGGACACACTTTCTCTTTATGTGACTTGGGGAAGGGGGTTTGAGGCCATGGGGATGATGTGAGCAGTGTCTCTAGGGATGGGCCAGGCAGATCAAATTGGGGCGGGTGAATCAAGTGGCAGGAAGCATAAAGTTCGCATCTCCAAAATAGTAAAAAAACAGTGCTTTGAAGGACCTCTAGAAAGAGCAGCCCTGTCCGGAGAGACCACTGTAAGAGCTGACCTTTTAGTGGGTGAGATTAGACACGGACACTGAGGAGAGATGATAGCTATTTCCAATTTAACGCTCCTGTGAAAACTGATTAAATCTGAACAAAAACTAGATTGAGAGAATAATACTAGGTGTAGTGCAGGGGTGAGGACTGCAGTTTAGAGCGGGAGATGGACATGGAATTATAACACAAAATAAATATTTTTTGAGCACCGTTTATACACTAGGCTTTGAGAGGGAGCACAGGCTAATCAGACACAGGCATTGCTCCCAGAGAACTTGCAGTCTCTAATGGAGATAAGACAGGGACACAAATAACTGAAGTGCAAGGTGGAAAGGGCAGTTAAAATGCTGTGGGAGTTCAGGAGGGTGGGTCAGGGAAGGAATGGAGGCAAGGGGTACAATTAAGCAGGGTCTGAGGGCATGATATGAGGAATGCTGAGAGTCAAGAGAGAAGAAAGTGATCTGGGAGCAGTCAGATCTTATGGAGGCATCTGTGGCTGGACCTCAAAGGAGGAAAGGCAGAATCTCTGGAGTGGTGGCTTGGCAGGACCCTTACCTGCTTCAGCTGGCCCCACTGCTGCGGCCCTTCTCTGCTGTCATTGCCCTGGCCCCTCAGTATCCTAGTAGCTTTTACTGATGGATTAGTACCCTTCACTTCTTAGCTGTTCAGTTGCTTGTTCTTTCCCTTCCTAATCAGAAACCGACCAGAGGGCAAAGTTTTGGAGACAGTTGGTGTGTTTGAGGTGCCAAAACAGAACGGAAAATATGAGACTGGGCAGGTGAGTGCTGGGCTGCGTCATCTTTCATTTTCAATGTGTGCTCTGCTCCTGAAAGGGTCAGATTTGGTCACAGGCCTGAAAGTTATGGTTTTCTGCCTTGATGTTTGGTGCCAGACCAGAATCAAGTTTTTTTTTTTTCTTTTTTTTTTTAAGACAGGTTTTCTGTTTTCCTGGATTTGAATACATTTCATGTGTCATTGGGTTCTGTTTCCAAGTTAGTGTGGACAGAGATGGTTTGGACTGTATTGAGGAGAGAGTCCTGTTGCTGAAGAGTCATCTAACATAGTGGCTGGTGGGAAGCCAGTGGAGGGAGCTTTCAGACAAGCAAACCTGCTTTCTGATGGTTTGTCATAGTTGAACTGATTGCAGTGAAGTAAGCTCTGGGTGTGAGGCTCTTTTTCTGTGTCAGCTTTGTGCCAGATCCACTGAGATAGATTTAGGCCCCTTCTAGGTAAGGAGGACTTTTTGTTTATTCAACTTTTTTTTTTTCCCGTATGCCTACAATGGACTAAGCTTTATGCATTGGTGTTAAATCAGAAAGCAATGCCTTCTTGGAGTTGACAGTCTAGAAAGGAATTACAATATGCAAATGGTCAACGGCTGTACAGTATGCTAACTGGAGGGGAGGTGAGGGAAGCCTTCCTAGAGGCCTCAGCTATGGCCTAAAGGATAAGTAGGGGCTTCCCTGGTGGCTCAGTGGTTAAGAATCTGCCTGCCAATGCAGGGGACACGGGTTTGAGCCCTCGTCCGGGAAGATCCCACATGCTGCAGAGCAGCTAAGCCTGTGCACCACAACTACTGATCCTGCGCTCTAGAGCCCGTGAGCCACAACTACTGAGCCTGTGTGCCACAACTACTGAGCCTGCACTGTAGAGCCCGTGCTCCGCAACAAGAGAAGGCACCACAATGAGAAGCCCATGCACCGCAACGAAGAGTAGTCCCCAAAGCCCGTGCACAGTAACAAAGACCCAGTGCAGCCAAAAATAAATAAATTTTTTTAAAAAAAGGATGAGTAGAAGTCAGCCAGGTAAAGAGGCAGTAAGCATGTTCCAGAGTTGGTCTGGGTGGATCACAGAGTTCAAGGGAAAGAGTAGCAAGACCTTGTGCTGGAGTTGCCACCACCTGTGCCACTTAGTGGTCGGGGCCCTACCTGGATGGACCTGCTGGACTGCAGACTGACTGAGGCCTCTCTTTTCTCCCAGCTTTTCCTTCACAGTGTTTTTGGCTACCGAGGTGTTGTCCTGTTTCCCTGGCAGGCCAGACTGTATGACCGGGATGTGGCTTCTGTAGCTCCAGAAAAGTAAGTTTCCCTATCATTGTGCCTCACAGTATCCTCAGGAGGAGGCCTGACTCATGGCAGACATACATAATTGGGGTCCCAGCAGTGAAGACAGCATCTTTCTGGGCCTTAGGAGCGGTCCCAGAACACTCCCTTGGCACTAATACCCATGAAGACAAAAGTGCTGAGTGCCAGGGACAGTCTTAAGCTAGGGGGTCCCTTTAGGTCTCCCCAGGATGCTCTCCCAAGGCATTCTCAGTTTGCATTGTAAGTACTCCAGAGGGCATCTGGGGGACGAGGCTTCTTGATTTCTTGATGTTCAGTTAGAATCTTTCCCTTAATCTCTTATCATCAGTAGAGTACATTAAAAAAGAAAAGGCCCAGCTCCATTAAATGATCACAGACAGCCCCTGGGATGTGAGAAGAGTGGGGTGCTCTGGGCTCCAGGGACTAAGGCAGCAGTTTGATTTTCTCAGCTTGGCCCTTTTTTTCTAAGAGGCATCCAGAGAGTAAGACAAATAATGACTCTACACCACACTCCGTTGCTTGCCCCTGACTGAGGAATGCTGGGCCAGGGTGTGTTGAACAGCTACCCAGCTGGTGCTAAGCTCCTTCAGCTCAGGCACCGGTCCGTTTAGGTGAGGGGGTGGTAGGGAGCTGGGGCAGGCACTGCTTCCGTTTCTCTGGGGTTGATCTTGGGCTTCTTCTCCTGCCCCATAGAGCAGAGAACCCTGCTGGCCACGGCTCGAAAGAGGTGAAAGGCAAAACTCACACTTACTATCAGGTGCTGATTGATGCCCGAGACTGTCCACATATAGTAAGTAAGCAAGATGGTTGAGCCTGGGGTTCCTTTCCATGGGAAAGCCCCGAACTGTGATGGGGACTGAGAAGGAGAGGGGTCAAACAGGCCCAGGTAAGCACTGGGCCCTAAGTCCTCAGGACTGGATAGTGACCGAGAAAATCTCTGACTCGCTTCTTGCCTTAGTCTCAGAGATCTCAGACAGAAGCTGTGACTTTCTTGGCTAACCATGATGACAGCCGGGCCCTCTATGCCATCCCAGGTGAGTAAGGAGCATCTGAGTGGTGCCTGTCGATGAGGGGGGTCTGGTGTGTCTCAGGGAGAGGATTCTGAGGCCTTTCTGCTGCCCTTTAATCTGCTGGGAGGGAGTACAGATGCTGAGAGCAGTGGTGCCAGGGTTGTCCCACCCTGCCATAAGGCCAGGAATTGTGTTTCTTTTCAGCCCCATTCCTCCCCCCCTCCTATGTGAGTTTCACTGTCTCTTTGTCTCTGTCTCTCTGCCAGGCCTGGATTATGTCAGCCATGAAGACATCCTCCCCTACACCTCCACTGATCAGGTTCCCATCCAGCACGAGCTCTTTGAAAGATTTCTTCTGTATGACCAGACAAAAGGTAACCTCTATCATAGAGGGAAGGTGGAGTGGGAGGGCCCTTTCTTCAAAGAGAATATCCAAGAAGCAATTTCAAAGCTCTATTTCTACAATCTTATTTAATCTCCCATTAGACCTGTCAGATAGATGGCTATTATCTCCTCTTCACAGATATGGAAACAGACTCAGGGATGATGAGAAGGGACTCAAGGTTGCTAGGTAGTGGCAGAGTGAGGTCTGAAAACCAGGGCTCCTAACTCCCAGTCCATTTCTTTTCCTCTGACATCACATACCTCCTCAGGGCTTATCCTTGGTAGGCAGTTCTATGCGTTCTTCCAGCCTGTGCTTTTGCTCATGTTTGGGTGTCTTGTTTACCTGGGCCACCACTGGAAAGGGTTTTCTAGGAGGAGCAGTTGGGCAGGGTGTAACACCCTGGATGCTGGCCTGGACTAACCAGTCGATCTCTTACCCCAGCACCCCCTTTTGCGGCTCGGGAGACGCTACGGGCCTGGCAAGAGAAGAATCACCCCTGGCTGGAGCTCTCCGATGTCCACCGGGAAACAACTGAGAACATCCGTGTCACCGTCATCCCCTTCTACATGGGCATGAGGGTATGTGCCCAGCCTGGGACTTCCCCTCAGGGCTAGGCCCCCAGGTTCTGTGTGGTGTCCCCAGTGACTGCTGTTGTGGGTTCCAAATTTAAACCATGTGCCTGTGGTTCTGCTTTCAAGTGCTGCATGTATTGATTGGGGTTGAGCAGCCTCTTTGCAACAGCTGACACCAAGACCTAGAGCAAGGAAACTCTCAGATCCCAGGAAGGAGGCCTCCTGGCTGACTCTTCCTTCTCTTCCGGCTCAAAGGGAGCCATGTCTATGAAGAATATACACATACTTGTTTAAATCAGTGTAGGCTCATCTTCCCACTTTTTATGCATTTATTGAGCTATTTCTTGCTTGGCCGTAAGCTAGGTCCTGGGGATACAAATATAAATGAAACCCTGTCCCCTGCCTTTTAGGAGCTCATGGTAGTGGCGGGAGGCCAACATACAGCATTCCAAGTATTGAAATAAGGTTGGGATATGGAAAGGCCG
>NC_041227.1:94845811-94870811 GCF_002837175.3 Physeter macrocephalus | reverse complement strand
GTTTTCTCTTGGCGGCTAATGCTCTTCTTTCTACCTCTGTCAGTACGTCCTCCTTCTGCAGGCCAGCAGGCTAGTTGTTCCCCAGCTGTTCCTTGGCTGTAGAATGTACTCCTTTCTCAGCCTGGGCTCTGGAGGACAGGGGTCAACTTTCTTTCACCTCCCTGTCTCTAGCCCCTCCCTCTTTTGCTGGTGCTGGCCTGGGTCTATAAATCCTTCCTTCCCACTTGGGCCCCTGGCCCTTCTGTGCCAGGAAACTACTGTGGTCAGATCTCCATTCCTCTCTCCCCCCAGGCTGTCCCTGCTATTGAGGGGCAGGCACTGGGCCTCCTGCGTGCTCATTAGGCTTTCACTGGACAAATAACCTCTCTGCTCCAGGTCTCCGGTCCTGCTGGTTCAACACCTCCGATGCTCCCCTTTACTTCTCTCCAGCTGTGGGACAATAGCCTGGTCCAAGCCCCTGCGTCTGTTACCAAGATTTCTGCAAGAGCCTCCTTATTCACCTCCTAGCTTCCTCTTTTGCCCCTGAAATCTCTTCTTCTTCCTGTAGCCAGAGTGATCTTGAGGCACAAACCTGTTTAATCCACACCCTGCCCCCCAACACACACACACACACACACACACACACACACACACACACATCAAAGCAGCTCAAATCCCTGCAGGCTTTCCCACTGCTCTTAGGAAAATTTGGGGGCTGGTCTGTGCCTCTCCTCCTTGCTCTCTCTGGTCCAGCCACAGTGGCCCTCTTCCAGTTTCTCAAATGCTCCATCTTCCCTGTAGCCACAGGGCATTTGTACCTAATCTCCTCTCTTCTCTTCCCTCCCCACTTTGCTCACCAGATGTCTACTCATTCTTGAGATCTTAACTCAAATATTCCTTTTTCAGGGAAGCCTCCGTGGGTTTCAGGGGTATATTCCCCATTTTTCACAGCCTGTGCCCCTGTACCTCTTCTGCATAGCACTCATCACAGTCTGTAGTTAAACATTTGCTTTCACAAATTTCTCATGATGAATATCAACCTTTGTCGCCAGACCATACTCTCCAGGGGGCAGGGTCTGGGTCTGTTTCTGCTCACACCAGCAGGGTGCCTGGCACCTCTACGGAGCTGACACTGGATAAATGAGTGAATGAATGTCAGACACTGGGGTACAGACATGAATCAGACCTGGCCCCGGCCTTCGGGGGGTCTGAGTGCCCTGTGTGGGCTGGTCCGTAGTCATGGCGGGCTGCCTGGCAAAGCCAACCGTGAAGAGAAGAGATAAAGCCTCAGATGGCTTCCAAACCCCAAGGCTGGCAACTTGCTTCCTTTGTGAGAGGAAACAAGGGTCAGAGGTCAGGAAACCTGAGTGCCCAGGCCCAGCTTTATTGCCGCATGTCCTTGGGCAAGCTATTTAACCTCTCTCAGCTTTGGGTTTTTTTTTTTGATAAGAAATATTGAGCATTTCCAACTATACACACATTACTGTCTTTTACGCAGGGTCCTTTTCTACAAATGGGAATAAGAGAAACACCCTCCTTGCTGGGTTATTATGAGGAGGAGGGGTGTGACTGCAAAGGTCTAAGCTGTAAAGGAGTGTAGATGGCAGTGAGCAGATCGCTGCGTTGGCCTTAGCACAGAAACCTGCTCCCGGGCTGCTGGGGAACCAGGGTGGATGCATGACATACAAATGAAGATGGTGGTGCCAGGGAATCCAGGGTAGACTCTGGACACTGGGTGTGGGCAGGGTGGGGACCTGTGGGCATCACAGCCTTTACCTGTTACAGGCACAGAGCAGCCTGTGGTCATTGGGCAGCAGAAAAATGCCCACAGTCTCAAAGGCGTCACATCTTATTTGTCCTGGTGATTGAAGGTGAGCCCTGGGGTGGGCTACTTCCACTGACCCGCTGCGCCTGGCAAGCCCGGGTGCTGCTGGGGAGTGAGGCGAGGCCCTGGGTGGCAGCCAGCACCATTGCAAAGGAGAGACCAGAGAATGGAGGCCCAGAGAAGGGGCCCCTTCTCTGAGCCTCCCTCCACCTGGGCTGAGGAAGGCTTCCAGAGAGGGCACGCTGAGCGGGTACTGAGGGATCAATAGGAGTTCTGTGCGTGGGCAAAAGGTGTTAGCCTGAGGGAGTAAGCACAGAAGGAACGGAATGAGGCATAAAAGATCAAGATACATGCTTGCGGGGGAAGGGATGTAATGCTCCGAAAGAGCCTCGCCTGCCTGCCTGCCGTGAGAAGAATCTAGGACTTTATCTGGAAGACAAAGGTGAAAACGGGAGGCCCTTGAAGGATTGTTAACCGAGAGGGTGACAGGGTCAGGTTGGTGTTTCTATTAAAAGATTATGCTGATGCCGCCGTATGTGTTTTTTAAAAATGTGTCCACAGGTGTTTGTATACACATAGGAAGATCTCTGATTCGGGATTCTTACCCTTTTTTGGTACCAGGATTCCCTTGGCAGCCTGATGAAGCCTTCCAACTCCTTCTTAGAATAATGTTTTCAAATGCATTAAATAAAATGCACAGGATTACAAAGGACCCCAATTATATCAAAATACAGTTATTAAAATATGAAAAAATGGGTAAGATAGTGATATAATGTGACTCTTTCTTAACCACTAAGCTCTTCACTGGCTAATGGCTACCGTAATTTCAAAGTCATGGGTAACATAATATGTCAAGGGACTGGCAACAGCTCTCACACGATTTGAAAATATCTCTGATTCCTATCGGTGGCAAAGTCAAAAATCTCTCTCTTTACTATCGTGGTTTGTTGTCTGCATGCATCACAGAAGGAAATGTTTCACTCTTTTGTGCTGTTGGACTTTGTGCAATGTGCATGTATCACCTAATTAAATAAATAAATCACCTCGTGATTAAAATAGGGGGCTTACACCTGCGGTAGTGTGGCAGGCGGATTGGCAGACACAGAGGCTGAGAGGTGACGGGTGGCCATGCTGGGATGTCCAGTGGGGAGATGACAGGGGCTCAGAGAAGTCATGGCAGTAGAGATGGAGAGAGAGGACGGACCCCAGAGATGTTAGGAGGCGGAAGACAGAGGGTTTGAGTGATGGCTGCTGGGTCGGGTGGGAGGAGGAAAACTTCCAGGTGCCTTTCCTGAGAGTCTAGGTGCGTAGTGACCCCAAGGAGAGGAGCCACGTGGCAGGACTTGGGGAAGGAGGTGCAGAGTGGGCTGTGTGTGTGTGTGTGATATTCATTCCAGGAATAATAGGCCCATCCAAATGCCGAATACCTTTGAGAGACTACACATAAAAGGCGGCAACGGCCAGTCCATACGCAAATATATGTCCTACAATCTCTGCGGCAACCAGCCCTGTAGCCAAGCTACCACCTCCATAGCAACTGACCCCAAATGGGCAGGTTTTGCTCAATGACCGCCGGCCTCCTTAATTTTCCATCCCCACTCGCTACCTCCACTTCCAACTCAGGACTAATCAGTGAAAGCCAAAGTACTCTCCTAACAATCAGAGAGGTTACCCCACTTCTAGTTAGCCCCCCTCCAGCTTCCCCCTGCCAACGACCTCCAGTCGGGGCACACCTGAAGCCTTCCCTCTTTCCATTCTAAAGCGTCCCCACCCCCTGCCTTTGAGGCTCTGCCGAAAGCAAGGCTGGGAGGCCGATTCCCTTCCTAGCCTCGCCTGATATCATTTGAGTGATCTTTGTTTAATTCCGCACCTTAACGTGAATGCGTTTGTTGCCCCATCTTCTGCTTTAAGAGGCCAAAGGGAAAAACAATGGGTCTGAGTGTCAGAGAAAACAAAAGTGCCGGGGAGAGAGTCCTGCCATCACCGTTTGGGCCAGGGCCAGGGCCAGGCCCGCCTGTATCCCCTAAAGAACAAACCAGCAGGCGGGAGCTGAAGATGAGAGAAGCGTTCCCGCACTCCTCCGTGCATCTGAGCCCTGCAACTGCCCTGGGCCCTGCTGCTGGATTCCGTTCAGGAAACCGTACTGCTAAAGAGTCCCCTTTGCTTTCCCATTCTTGACCTTCACCTAGCAGGTGCTGGAAGTGTGGGCACGATTTGGTAATCTGGGGGCGAAGTTCGACTTGGGGAACTTTCTCTCTCTTCTCCAGGGATTTCCCTGGCTTTGGAGGCTGGCCCCTACTCCCAGGACCTTCAGAGGCCAGAAAACCAGACTTCACGCAGTCCAGCGCCGATAGCGGCCACACTTAGGGACCACACCTCACTGCCCTGGGGGTACTGACCAGACACACCCCGCCTTCCTGTTTCATCGGTGGGAACACCGAGGCCCTCATGAACAGAAGAAGTAGTCTATGGAAATAAGTCAGCCATCTACACAATGCCCGGAACACTGTGTTGTGTTTTCCAGGGGCCCGGAATTCAGACAAGGGGCAGAGCGTTCAGGGAAGCACTGTTTATCAGGGAAGACAGAGGCAGGCCCCGGAAGCGAGGTCCAAACTCCTTGCACAGTTTTCACGCCCACGATCCTGGTCTGTCTTTGGGGTTCAGGAATAGCTTGCCGTACGGGTATTTTAGTCACACAGATTTTAAAGTGCATTTGCACACACACCCCTACTGTTCTTATATCCTAGGAGCGCAGGGGTTCAGAGTAAGAAATCCTGCCCTCTGTTCTTACGGTAAATACAGTCTGGATTTCAGCTAAGCTCTGTTCTGGCAAACATGGCAGCACGGGCAGATAGTTTTCACAGATGATTCTGTTGGGTCCTGGGACGTATTTGCATTTTCGACTCTAACTTACTAGCGCTTTGACCTCTGAGTTAGTATTTATCCCTCGTGACCCTCAGCATAAAATCCTCTCTCCTTGCCCGGACGTTATAGGGCTGACATTGGCTGGCCTCTCCCTACCTCTCTAAACTTAACCTCAGTCATCTTCTGTTCCCTCGGGTCCACGTGCCGTGCCGGCCTCACTTATCCCTCCACCTTGCCAAGCTCACCCCCGGCCTTGGGTTTTGCACTACGTGTTCTGCCTAGACGGCTCTTGGCCCAGAGCCGTGCTTGGCTGGCTCTTACTTGTCAGTCAGGTCCTAGGGGAAACATCAGCACCCCAGGAGGCCTTCTCTGATCACCGCATCTAGAGCAGCCCCTCCCCAAGCCATAGTCACAGCCTGCTGTATGGTTTTCACCGCATGGACAGTATATGCTTTGTGTGTGTCTCTCCACACCCCTCGCACCCCCAGGATCGCAGTTCCCCTGAATCCTGCCTCCTGCCCCCTGCACCTGAACAGTACGCTATCACATGATACTTGTTCCCTAATAAATGAATGAACGGATGAGTGAATGAATGGATGTAAGGTTTCTGGCACACCGGTGGTGCTTCCTGGGTATCTGGTTGCAGGGTTGGGGAAGCACTGAGAAGACCTCAGGCCTCACTGGCCCCCAACCACTGGGGCCCCGCAGTGGGCGATGGGCAATTTCTAGGATTCTGTTGTTAACTCCTCAAACGCTCCTCACTATTTTCAATCCCCACGCCTTTGCTCCTGCCATTCCCGTCACCTGGCCGGCCCGCTACCGATGCCTCTGACTGTTGAAATCTCGCTCAGCCTTCAAGGCCCAACTCAGATTCTCCCTTAACTCAGCTGGAAGGATTTTCTCCCTCCTCTGAGCTCCTGCAGACTTCTGGCTATACTCCATGTGGCATGAAGAACACGCGGTCCTCTAGATTGAAAGCAACCTGAGGACAGAACATCTGTATTCCTTTCTGGTAACCCCCAGCACAGAGCAAGAGCTCGACAGACATCCCAGACTGAACGACAGTGGAAGGATTGGCTGACGGCTGGATGGACATGACGGTAGATGGCTCAAGTGGCGACTCACAACAGGGGACTACCCAGCATCCTTAGACAGCCTTGGCCAAGGCCAGATTCCAGTCCAGACTTTGCCTTTTTCTAGCCGGGGCTTGAGGCAAATTCCTTTATCACTCTGGGCCTCAATTTACACGGCTGTAAAATGGAGACAACGGTAGTAACCTCACAGTAACTCAGAGGTTATTTCGAGAAATAAATGGGTTAGTGTTTTGAAGTGCTGGGTACAGTGACTGGCACACAAAAAAATACTGAAGAAATGTCAACAAGTATTATATGGACGCAGGTCTGAGCCTAGTCTGGGCCTCCTCTTTCCCACTTCAGGGCCCAGGGCCATGGAGGTAAGCTCGGGATCCACTGCAGAGAGCAGGGACTCAGCAGGAATTCACGACGGGGCCCTCTTTGCCCACATTCATTCATTTGACAAATATTTGTTGAACACCTACTATGTGCCAGGTACCGGGGGTTCTGCATGGAAAAAGACAAAGTCCCTGCCTTCATGGAGCCTACATTCTAATGTACGGGGGTCAGAGAATAAATAGAAAATAAAGGAATACATCATTTCAGATAGTGAAAGCCCTTTAAATAACAGGTTTTTGTAATAAAGAAGGACGGGTGCTGCTCGGAGAAGCCTTTTCTGAGGAGGTGGATTTCAGCTGACATGTAAGAAGTGAGAGGGAGGCCTCTGGGAGAAGAACATTCCAGGCAGGAAGATGAGCAATTTGAGGAAGAGAGAGGCTGGAGAAGAGCAAATAAGAGGTAGGATACGGGGCAGGAGCCCCCGACGACTCGTGGCCACCCTGAGAGGTTTGGATTTTATTTTAAGTTTGACAAGAAGCCTGTGTGGGGTTTCAAGCAGGGTAGTGATCTTATGTTTGGAATAGATCATCCTGGAGTTTGGGTGAAGAACGGTCTGGGGACGTAAAGAACAGACTTGTGGTTGCCAAGGGGGAGGTGGAGGTGGGGGAGGGATGGACTGGGAGTTTGGGGTTAGCAGATGCAAACTATTATATAGAGAGTGGATAAACCACAAGGTCCTACTGTATACCACAGGGAACTATATTCAATATCCTGTGATAAACCATAATGGAAAAGAATATAAAAAAGAATGTACATACCTGTACAACTGAATCACTTTGTTACACAGCGGAAATTAACACAACATTGTAAATCAACTATACTTCAATTAAAAAAAAAAAAGAATGGTCTGGGGAGGAGTAGGGATTGGAGAGAAACGATGGCGGCCAGGACCAGAGTGGAGGAAGTGGAAAGCGATTCCATTCAGTGTATTTTTGGCAGAAACACTGGTCAACAGGACCTGCTGGTGCTTGTGGAAGCGAAGGAAAGGAAGGCATCAGGAATGGCTCTGAGGTGGACGGTTGAGCCATATCTTGACGAGTAGGATCGCAGGGAGAGTCAGCTGATATGTGCAATCAGGGTTGTGATCTGGATGTGCCAACGTGTACGCTGCATAAAAGGAAATGTTCAGGGGGGAGGTGTCCAGCGTTCGTTGGATAATTACAAGTTTAGAAATTAGAGCTGGGGTTTCCGATTGGGGAATCATCAGCATAGAGATGCCTTTTTAAGGCAGGAGACAACAGAAGATCACCTGGCGGAGAGTGAGGATAGGGAGAAGGAGCCAGGAAAAGTGGTCAAAGGAAAAGGAAAACCAGGAGAAGCCAAAAGAAGACAGCACAGCAAAGAGGAGGTGACCAGCTGTGACAAACGCTGCTGAGTGGTTGAGGAAGGTGAGCATGGAACAGGGGTTTGGTGACACGGACGCTGATGGGAACTTGACAAGAGCCCTCTCGGTAGGTAGAGTCTTGGAGACTGGATCTGTCTGTCTAAGGAGAGACGGGTAGTGTAGTCAGTCTCCGAGGCCTTCTTTTGTGAGAGAGAGCAGAGAAAGGAGGTATCTGTGGAGGGACTGGGGGACTGAAGGAGGGTTTGTTTGTCTTTTAATGTGAGAGGGATTAGAGCTTGCTTGCATGCTGATGGGAGAGATGAGGCAAAGAGGGAAAAGTTGATGATGCAGGAGAGGAGAAGATAATTACAGGAGCAAAGTCCTTGAGAGGGACTGGTAACCAGGGCCCCAGTGGAGGGGCTGGCCTCCAAAGATGGAACCTGGGACAGTTCATCTGAGTCAGGACAGGGGAGACAACATCTGTAGGCAGGAAGCAGGCAGCAGGGAGGGGTACAGCACGGGAAAGACAGGGCCTCCTGACACATCGCACTCCCACAAGGAGGCCTGGCTTCTCATACTGACTCAGGCTTCCCTGAGTGACCGAGGGCAAGTTTCTAAATCTTTCTGGGCTGTACCTTCTTGGGGAGTAAAATGGGAATCACAGTTCCTGTCTGTCCTTCCTTCCGGGATTAACACACTTGGCTCAGCCTGTCTGGAAACTGATCTGATGGGTCCCTAGCATAGAGATGCCACTGGCTTTGGCCTGGGATGAGGGTCATCTCAGAGGTCAGCCAGGCCCTGTCACCTACCAGGAGCTGTGTCACCACCTCCCCAGTTCCTTACCCTTCTGGGATGCCTTGAACAAAAATCTTGCCTCGATTTCCCTGTCTGTGACTAAAGGAAGCAAATAGCTCAATGGGCAAGTGAGGGTGGGGCGGCGGGTGTGGGGTGAGGCCAGGGCCAGGATTCGGTCTCAGGGTCTCAGCCTTCCGGAGGCAGGCAGCACAGGCTTTGTAGCCAGACCACACCCCCAGCTCTGCCACTGTCTAACTATGCCACTTGCCAGAGGGAGGTTTCCTGTGAAGCTTGGACTTCAAGACCACCTCCTGGACCTACCCTTCCCAAAGTCCCGTGTTAATTTTAGATTCATAATTTTGTCTTCTTTTACTTACAAGGGGGGCCCCAAAGTGTATACTATCTGACCTCCAGAAAACAGGATCTGCCCTGGGATTTTGGGTGACTTAACTTCACTTTCCCCATCTGTAAAATGGGAGTCAGACCTGCGTCATAAGATGGGGGAGAGGGTTCCTGGGTACATGGTACAGGGTATGCAGTGGGGGCTCCAGTAAGTGAGAGCCGACGTTATGCCTCCTGCTGCTTGCATGGGGGTGTGCAGGAAGCAGTGGCATTTGCCCCTCCATTCAAGGTGTGCATCTGTATTGCCCACTGGCAGGCAGGATCTCCTCGTTCAATTCCCACCCCTCCTCCGCAGGAGACTTAGCTCTTGGGATCACAGGTGAGCGCCTTCTCTTTCCGTGTGTCCTCTTAAATGCACAAACTGCCTGAGGCCAGCTTCCTGCTAATCCCTTTCCTTCCCTCTCAAGCAGCTAGCCTGGCTCATACCCTCCCAGTCAACCTCAACTGCTTCCACCTTCACCTCCTTTACGGAGCTGGTTTCCTGCCTCCCAAGGGAGTAGATACCAAGTGCACCTAAGCAATTCACATTGGGCTCCTACTACTGGGTGCCGAACAAAAGCCCCCATTGACCTCTTGGTCCTCGGGCCTCAGGAGGACCAGGAGGTGACAGCCTAGGCTCTCAGGCTAGGAGGGATGAATGGGTGATGCTGGTCCTAAGGCTGCCCAGCCCCAGGGTCAGACGGCCCCTCCCCTGCTCCCTTGGAGCTTCTCTGTGCCCAGGACCCCAAGTCCTTACCTTAGTCGGGATGAGGAGGGGAAGAGGCAGCAGGCAGATGGGTAGGAAGAATACAATCAGGTAGAAGCGATAGGCCCACAGGCCCTGCCAGCAGGTGGCCATGGTGTGGATCCACGTGGGCTGCCGGGTCACCCTCCAGATCCAGGGAACTGCAGGACCGACAGGGTAGCAGGTAGGCGGCTAGGCAGGCTTATATAAAGCCGCTGGAGGGTTAACCATTGACCCACCCTGGCAATCAGAGTGCTTTTGGAGCCTGGGAGGTGGCAGTAAGAAAGAGGGATCTGCAGGAAGTGTAAAGATCAGAAAGACTTTGCAAACAAAGGGAGGAGGGCAAGATCAAGGAATAAAGCTTTCAGTTTCTTTCAAGAAGTTGAGCCCAGAGTTAATTCCTTCTGTGTGTGGGCTACTAAGGGCTGAATAGGCAAGGAGCAGGAGAGGGAAGGGTGCCTGGGAAGCCCCACAGCCGGCATCCACAGAGCAAGACCCAGAGCACCCTCCCCAGCCCAGTCCCCCTCTCTCCTCTTATTCCTGCCAAGAGGAGTTCTCTGAGCAGTTTATACAGGGCCTTCGGTGGGGCAGCCCAACCTCCAGAGACATCCTGCCCTCTGGGGGTTTCCAGTCGAGGACTGAGGAAGGGCTGGAGCAAGCCCTTCTCCTTCCAGGTATCAGGGAAACTGTCAGAGCCACTGGAACTGACAAATTCGTATTCACTGTGTGCTGTGTGATGCACTGACAATTATTCTTTTGGCTGCATTACGCAGCATGTGGGATCTTAGTTCCCCGACCAGGGCTTGAACCTGCTCCCCCTGCACTGGAAGTGCGGAGTCTTAACCACTGGACCGCCAGGGGAGCCCTCTGCACTGACTTAATTTGGGAACAGCCACTTCCTTGTTGATGTGTTGATGTATGATAGGTATACAGTAAAGGTTCACTTTTGTAGGTTCTTCCTGGCCCCCCACTCCCAACCCCAAGCTCCCATGGAACACCGGCAAAGATTGTTTCATATTTTGGAAACACATTTAATCCATCCATCCATCCATCCATCCATCCATCCATCCATCCATCCATCCACAAAACAAGTATTTGACACTGATTATATCATCAGCCCTGGACTCGGTGTTAAGGATGCAGAGAGATTAAAATGCTGCTGGTAATAGTTAACATTTGTTCAGCATTCAGTACAAGCTTATTAGTTTACTATTTCATTTACTCTGTACAACCACACCAGGAGTTAGGTGTTACTATTCCATTTTACAGTTGGGGTAACCGAGGCCCCAAGACACAAGCCAGCCAGAATTCAAACATGCTTTAGGAGTGCCCTGGGGAGCTCTAAACCAGTATGGCAACTCCAGGTGAAAGGAAACAGTAGGAGTATTGAGGAAAGGCTCTTGGAAAAGGTGACACCTCAGTGAAGACTTGAAGGTTGAGTCTAATTTGACCCCAAGGTGACAGAGGTATGATCACAAGCAGCAGCAAGAGTGAGCCAAGACCTGGAGGATGGAGTCTGTGGATATATCTACCCAGAGCCTCTGCCTCTTGCTACCCTCCCACCTCTCCATAATAACTTGTTGTGAAAGAACGTATGAAGTGAACTTTTTGAGAACTTGTGTATCTGAAAATGCCTGATTCTGCCTTCACACTGGAATGAGAGTTTGGCTGGTAATAGAATTCTTGGTTGGAAACAATTTTGCTTCAGAATTTTGAAGTCACTGCTCCATTGTTTTCTTGCTTCAAGTGAAATCTAAAGTCCTTTTGATTCCTGATCTTATGAAAACTGTTTTTTTCTCTTTGGAAACTAGTAGGTCATCTTTTTGTCTCTAAGGCTTTAAAATGTGACAATAATGTGCCTTGGAGTGGGTCTATTTTTAACAATTCTGCTGGACATTTAGTGGGCTCTGTCAACCTATAAGCACACATCCTCCAATTATGAGACATTTTCTTGAACAATTTCAATGCTGTTTTCTTCTTTATTTTTTTTTGTTGTTGTTTTCTCTTTTTGGATTCTTTTTTTTTTTCAGGTCACTGGGCAGTCTCTAAATTTATTATCTTTTCTTCCACATTTTCTGTTTCTTTTTCTTTTTGCTTTAGTATCTTGGAGATTTCCTCAACTTTCTCTTGAGCTTTCCATTTCTACTATCATGTTTTTTGTTCTCTTAATGCTCTTTTTCTGATAGCATCCTGTTCTTGTTTCATGGACACAATATCTTCTCTAATCCTCTGATAATATTGATGATAGTGATTATTTTTTTGAAGTTTTCTTTTTCCTGCCTAATTTCTAATTCTTCTGAGTTTTTTTTTTTCTGTTTGTTTGCTTTAGTCTCTATCATCAGTGTTAGAGGCTTTTCTCAGAAGCCAGTAATCCATGCATTTGGTTATGGTTAATAATGGTGAAACAAAAGCAAAGTAAATGCTCTGAATCAACTGTGAGTTTCACTACGATGACCTGGATTGGGCATTTGTTTGGAAATGTCTCTATCTTTAGATCTTTCCTCTTTAGCTGTTCAGATTACTCGGAAAAGACTCTTCAAGTCTTCCAACCAGAGGATATAGGTTTTACTTCTAGCACTCTGGGATCTCAGTAGGAGGAAGCGGGGGGGGTCTGAACTTTCAGCATGTATAAATAATTAGTACATACAATATATAATTTCACCTTTCTGTGTAGCCCTCAACTGTGCCAGTTGACCTCCCCCGCTTCGAAGACCTTCTATTATTCCTTGTTTTAAGAATAAACACCCACTCATCTGCTGGGGTGTATGAGGGGCAGTCATCCCATAGTGTAGAGTAGCAGAGGGGATTTGGCATCTAACTACTTCTCAGCTTTCACCCAATCCTCTTTATTTTAAATTTTACTTCCACCCCATCTCCAATTCCAGATATACATACCTGTAATTTCCAGTTACTGAGTATTTTGAGGATTCTATGGTGAAAATGTAGTTGGTTCCCCACTGCTATCTCAGAATTCTGCTTCTCTATTCTGTTAAATCACTTGGGCCATATGCTCAACATTTTCCAAAATGCTGCTGTTATCCCCCCATCTCCAAATCTTCTCCCCTTCCTTACTTTCAAAAAGTAAATGTCTTTTGGGACTTCCCTGGCAGTCCAGTGGTTAAGACTCCGAGCTCACAATGCAGGGGGCACAGGTTCCATCCCTGGTTGGTCCCTACATGCTCCGAGGCATGGCCAGAAAAAAAAAAAGTAAATGTCTTTTAAAATCTGTTTACTGTCCTTTTCTTTTCTTTTTTTTTTAACGTCTTTATTGGAGAATAATTGCTTTACAATGGTGTGTTAGTTTCTGCTGTATAACAAAGTGAATCAGCTACACATATACATATATCCCCATGTCTCCTCCCTCCTGTGTCTCCCTCCCTCCCACCCTCCCTATCTCACCCTACCGTTCTTTTTAATGGGACTTTGATGGAAGTGAGATTAGTTGCATGTGTTGAATCTGCATTCTAACCTGGAAGTAACTCACTTTTCAAATTTAACTCCTCCTCCCCCCTTTAATTTGGAAGTTATAAAGCCTATTTCTCTTCTTTTTGAATGTTAACCCTTTGACATGCATGCTTTACACAAAATTTAAAATTATTCAGTATCTCTGTCATTCTCCTTAACACCAGTCACCCCCTCCCATCTTACATGTAATTGTGGTCCATTATTTTATTTCTGTTTATTTTTTACAGCCTCCCTTCCAAGTTAAATATTGTCATTATAATACTGGTTTGTACAGTTAATGTTTGCTTTGATTTACCCACTTGCCTACCAATTTATTGGTACGCACCTCCTTTTTCCATCCCAAACCTGCTTTTTGGGATCACTTATCCTAAACTGGACTTATTATGAATCTGATTATTTGTGTGTCCTTCTGAATTCTGGATATTCCTCAACCAATATCTCTTCAAAAATTGTCTCTTTCCATTCTCTTTAGACTCTACTCCCAGAATCCAAATTAGATCTATGTTAGATTTCATATTTTATTCTATTTTCTAGGTTTCTTAACCTCAATATTATTTTTCACATTTTATTTGCCTCTGGGCTGAGTTCTGAGTATTTCTTTAGTTCTGTCTTCAGAAATACTCTCTTCATTTGAATCTAATCAACACAGATACATGTTTAGTCAGTCCTCTGGATTTAGTTTACTTTTATAAAAAAATCAAAATAAAACTTATGTATGTGCAATATTTATTTAAGATGAGAGGGTAAAGGTGGTAGAGAGGGTAAAATATATATGGCTAAAAGAATTTTTTAGAAGATGGTATCTACTTGGCCTGCTAAAAGGAAGGAAGGACCCAGGAGAAGGAAAGTAAGAAAGAAAGAAAGAGAGGGAAGGAGGGAGGGAGGGAGGGAGGGAGAGAGCTCAGACGTTTTATCATTCTTCCATGTGGAGTAAGTACGACCCATTAGCGTCTGTTGTTAGTCAAGGTTCTTAATTGCCGTCTACAGAATCCACTCTAGCTGATTTAACCATGAAAACATTTATTAATGGATATAAGGTGACTAAAGAATCTCTGGGAGGACCAGAGAACTCAGCACGGAAGTTAAACTATCAGCCCAAAACAGCCAGAAATAACATGAGCAGGAAAAATGCCTAATCATGCCCCAGGATTTTCCAGGAGAAACACTACTAATGCCACAGTTCATTGCCTAATCCCTATAACACTAAAGTTTAGACCCTGGAACTTCATTCTTATCTAACACCCAAAGGAACAGGATAGCTGCGCTACTGTGCTTTACAGAATTTCCAAACTTCCAGCCTGTGGTCTATAGCTCACATTGCTCTCCTGTGGGTGCCTGTGCTTGAGGGGGACTAGGTCATTGCAACTGCATGAGAGTCTAGAAAATGTAGACTCTTCTGGCCTCTAAAATACAGGAAGGTAAGCTAGAAATGGCTTGGAATGGTGCTGAGTGAGCTGGTCTATAGCATCTGCCATACATGGACTTCTATGTCTTGGTGATAAGAGAAGCAGAGTGTATTTCCATTCAGGGGGTCAATGTCCAGTAGTGGTACCAACAGCAGGGTCCATGTCCAACAGTGTTCTGGTCACAAGGGTGACGAGCTGTGTCCCAACTAGAGAGTTTTTGGGCAAGCCTTGGCTGTGGTTCCTGATTATTTTCCAAGCCTGGTTTTCCAGCCTTCCAGTCAATTCTGTGCATCCCTTGATGACCTTCTAGGGAATTTCTATATTTTAATTAAAAAAAATTTTTGGCCACGCTGCACAGCTTGTGGGATCTTAGTTCCTCGACCAGGAATCGAACTGAGGCCCATGGCAGTGAAAGCGCCGAGTCTTAACCGCTGGGTCACCAGGGAATTCCCTAGAGAATTTCTATTTAGGTTTGCTAACATCAGTGTCTATTGCTGCCAATATAACCCTGACTCACACTTACCTCAATCTTACTTTCTTTTTCTTTTTTAAAAAAATCTTTATTTAATTTATTTATTTATGGCTGCGTTGGGTCTTCGTTGCTGCACGCGGTCTTTCTCTAGTTGTGGCGAGCGGGGGCTACTCTTCGTTGCGGAGCACGGGCTTCTCATTGCGGTGGCATCTCTTGTTGCAGAGCATGGGCTCTAGGTGCACGGGCTTCAGTAGTTGTCGCTCGCTGGCTTAGTTGCTCCGCGGCATGTGGGATCTTCCCAGACCAGGGCTCGAACCCGTGTCCCCTGCATTGGCAGGCGGATTCTTAACCACTGCACCACCAGGGAAGCCCTCAATCTTACTTTCTACCCAATCATTTAATCCAAATTACTGTAAAGTAATAATCTGTAAAGTAAGATAATAATAATAAAATGTAATATTATTATATAATAATCTGTAAAGTAAGATAGAATTCAAAGAGAAACTGGGTGTAGTGGGCATTTGTCTTTTTGCCTGCCTGGCTTCCACTCCTCTCCTTTTGATTTCTTTTGAGGAACCTCTCTTCCCTGATTCAGTCTATGCAGTGGGGTTGGGGTAAGCCAATGACACAGCCCTGGCCAATCACCACATTCGCTCCTCCTGGTCAGGTGATTTCTTCACAGCCTAGGACTCAAGCCAGGCTAAAGAGACTTAATTCTAGTACAATCAATTCTTGTTATTTTACATTCATTATAGTCTATAAAGTTGCCAGGAACACTGAATTAGCCAGTACTGACTATTGTAGGGGAAATAAAAGATTAGGTTCCTGCAAGCCTCTGTTCACATTTTCATCAACCAATCAATACCTAACCTTGTTTATATGTGTTTCTGTTTACACACCTTATTTAATATATTATTGACTCATGGACATTGAACTCACAGCCAACAGCACTATCACTCATGCCTGAGAAGGCTTATCTAACATACTTATTGCCTCCTTAAGGCACATTGGCAGCCTGCTTGCACTTAGGAACACTAGACAGCACTCTAGTACTACACTTGGGGGCCATTTAAAATAGTGAAGTCAGCAAGAAAAAGCACGAAAATGCCCCAAACATGGCACCAACTAGATTGTAAAAGGGATGTTTGTTCACTGTATGAGCTGAGACAAGAAAGCAAAGCGTCATGTTGTTTGACCTCAGCTGGGAACAAGTCGGGCGACTCAAATTTTTCACCACTCTGCACTTGTCCACAAATGACCCTGAAAACATGGTGAAAGTGCCCAGTATTGATCTTGGGGTTACAAATAAATTTTAGCAACTAGGTGAATTCACAAGTCTATGATTCATGAATAATGAGAATTGAGTGTACTTTTGTTGGAACCATTGGAAAGAGAAGCTCTATTTCTGCAGGGCATGGGGCTGGGAGGGCAGGATCTAAGCGGGGGGCTGCTGCTACCATGGGAGAAAAGCCTGAATGAAGGAAACCAGTACAGAGGAAAGCAGAGCTGAGGTGGGAGATACTCAGTCCTGAAGATGTCTGTTGAGACTCTGGATCAAGCCATGCCTGAAGCATACTTCCCTTAAATTTTTCTGTGCAGTGAGCCAGTAACTTCTCCTTTTGCTTAAAAGAAAACAGAATGAAAGGCAGTGGTGGCAAGGTCTTAATAAGGGTGTGAAAGATCAGAATATAACTCCTTACTCGTCACAGGGACACAAATGATCAAAACGTTAAAGCTATTTCTCCCCATGTCCCTGAAGGACTCCTTTATCAATGTTTTTCTTACCTCCCTCCTCTGGTCTTATTGTGAAAACTGGAGAAATCAATGAAGAGAGAACCAAGGAGATGGGATGGGGGAGTTTTGTGGAAACGATGTGAGATTGGCTGAACAGGGAGAAAGAAAATAAGACTGGGGGACTTCACTGGTGGCACAGTGTTTAAGACTCACGCTCCCAATGCAGGGGGCGTGGGTTCAATCCCTGGTCAGGGAACTAGACGCCTCAAGCATGCCGCAACTAAGAGTTCACACGCCGCAACTAAGGAGGCTGCCTGCTGCACCTAAGACCCTGCATAACCAAATAAGTAAATAAATATTAAAAAGAAAGAAAGAAAAAGAAAATAAGATTGGGATGGTAGAAAAGGCGGAGGGAGAAAAAACCCTGAATTGTCATGGAAAATGGGGTAGGAGGGATTTGGAAGGAAAAAATTCAGAAACATCAGGGCAGCTGCAAGGTACAGAGGGGATTAAAAACTTTTTTCTTGGGATAAAATATGCGTACAGAAAAGTACACAAGCCATAGTGTACAGCTCAGTGAATTTCCATGGAATGAACACACGTGTAACCAGCGCTCAGGTCAAGAACATTAACAGTCCCTTTGAAGCTCCTCCCTCCATCACCCTGCCCAGAGTAACCACTGCCTATTAATGGCAGAAACTGGAGGTATTGCTGGTTCTGTTCCAGACCACTGCAATAAAGCAAATATCTCAATAAACCGATGCACACAAGTTTTTTGGTTTCCCAGTGCATATAAAAGTTATATTTACACTATACTGTAGTCTACTAAGTGTGCAATAGAATTACGTCTTTAAAAAATGTACATACCTTAATTAAATAGAAAACTTTATTGCTAAAATATGCTAACCATCACCTGATCCTTCAGCAAGTCATAGTGGTAACATCAAAGGACACTGAACACAGATCACCGTAACAAATATAATAATAATAGTAATAATAAAGGTAACAATAAAGTTTGAAACATTGCAAGAGTTACCAAAATGTGACACAGAGACATGAAGTGAGCAAATGCAGTTGGAAAAGTGGTGCCAATAGACTTCCTTGATGCAGGGTTGCCACAAATCTTCAATTTGTGAGAAACACAACGATGGGAGAAATTTTCACATATTGAGGTATGGGGAAGTCATTCTGGCTTACATATGATTTAACTTAAACTTTATGCTAACTAGGACAGCCTATTTTGTGGCCTATTACACATACATTGTATAGCCAATATTTTAGAATAACTATAAATGGAATATAACCTTTAAAAATTGTGAATCACTATGTTGTACACCTGAAACGTATAGTATACATCAACTATACCTCACTAATAATATAAAAAATACATTGTACATCTGCTTTAACCATTAAAGAAAGAGGTCCAGAAGTAAAGAATGTGCATTTTGAAAATAGAGATAAATGCCTTCCTTCCTGGGATGCCAATGCTGGTATTCCTTCGATGATGTCTCCCTTCCCAGGCACCAAGATCATACTGACTCACTGTGTACATGCTAATCTTTTTTTTTTTTTAACCTTGAAGGAATATATCCCTGTCACGTTTGATGTTCTTTGTTCTGACAAGATATATATAAAACTGTGCTCACTTCCTTAGAGTTATCTGAGAGACCGTCTTCCAGGCTAAAGTCCTCAGTCTGGCTCAAATAAAACTCTTTTCTATTCCTGTTACAGGTTGTTTATTGAGTATTTCCATCGATAACAATATCTGCCTGTAGTCAAATTAATAGATTTCTTTTGACAGTTCTTTGTATATTACAGAAGTGGATTCACACAGTATGTACTCATTTGTCTCTGATTTCTTTCCCTCAGTGTTCTGTTGGCGAGATTCACCCATATTGTTGCCTATAGTTGTAATTCATTCATTCTTGCTGTTTATAATATTCCCTTGTGTGAATACCCACAATTTCTCTGTTTTGCTCCTTGATAGACATTTGAGTTGTTTCCAGATATTTGGCTATGTTGTCAAGACTTGATATTTACTTTTAGCTATTCAGGTATGTAGTAACATTGTATTGTGGCTTCATTTTGCAATTGCTGGTGACAAATGAAGTTGTGCAATTTCTCATATGTTTATCAGCCCATTTGAATATTCTCTTCTGTGAAATGTCTGTACAAGTCTTTTGCCCATTAAAAAAAGTACATTTTTTTTTTTTTTTTTCTGTATGCGGGCCTCTCACTGTTGTGGCCTCTCCCGTTGCGGAGCACAGGTTCCGGACGCGCAGGCTCAGCGGCCATGGCGCGCGGGCTTGGTTGCTCCGTGGCATGTGGGATCTTCGCGGACCGGGGCACGAACCCGTGTCCCCTGCATCGGCAGGTGGACTCTCAACAGCTGATGTGGGATCTTCGCGGACCGGCGCACGAACCCGTGTCCCCTGCATCGGCAGGTGGACTCTCAACAGCTGCGCCACCAGGGAAGCCCTCTTATTGATTTTTAAGAGTTCTTTATATATCCTAGATGTGAGTCTTTTGCCAGATAAATGTATTACAAATATCTTCTATTCTATGGCTTGCATTTTCACTCTTTTAAGGGTGTCTTTTGATAAATAGAAGTTTTAATTTTTAATATAGTCTAATTTATCTATTCTTTCCCTTATAGTTAGTGCTCTTTGTGTCCCGTTGAAAAAACTCTTTGCCTACTCTGAGGCTACTAAAGCATTCTCATATGTTTTCTTCTAAAAACAACCCATCTAGAATTTATTTCTGTGTAAGGTGTAATGTAGGGGCTAATTTTTTTTTTTCTATATGTCTTTCCAATTGACCCAGTACCATTTATTAAAAAGACTATCCTGGGAATGGAGATCTCAAGAGATATTATTTAGCTTATGAAGCGGATCTTTGAAAAATGTAAGTAAATGTTAGGATTACTTTTAATGCTTTTGGTTGCTAGACTATTGTTTCTCTGAAATAGAGCCCCAAGAGGAGGTGAGGTGGAGCCAGCTCCAAAGCGTATTTTGTTACATTCTTTATTTCTAGGTGGAGTACTAAATATCTATTTTTAAAATTTGGACTTGATTCTCGCTGATAGATTTACTGTTAAAATAATTGAGCCTCAGAAATTGAGAATGCATTCAGTGGACAATCCTTGGGTCCCAAGACCTTTTACAATCGGCAGACAGAAGGATCTGAGGAGCTCAGTGTGGGAGATGGGGAGACCTCTGAAGGGATAGGCCTGAGCCTGGGTATGATGGACTTTGGGGTTAAAAATATGCCTTGGGAGTTCCCTGGTGGTCCAGTGGTTAGGACTCGGTGCTTTCACTGCAGCGGCCCTGGAGCAATCCCTGGTTGGGGTATTAAGATCCTGCAAGCCGGGCTTCCCTGGTGACGCAGTGGTTGAGAATCCGCCTGCCGATGCAGGGGACACGGGTTCGTGCCCCGGTCCAGGAAGATCCCACATGCCGCGGAGCGGCTGGGCCCGTGAGCCATGGCCACTGAGCCTGTGCGTCCGGAGCCTGTGCTCTGCAACGGGAGAGGACACAACAGTGAGAGGCCCTCGTACCACAAAAAAAAAAAAAAAAGATCCTGCAAGCGCGCAGTGTGGTACAAACAAACAAAAACCCCTTGATGCCCTCTCAGTTACCTTTCTTCTTTGGGATGCTCTTCCCTTAGCTGTTTGGATAGAAACATGATTTGGTCAGTTCAACCCTATTGATTAAGATCTTGTTACCCCTATTCAGTGCCAGGCACTTGTTGGACTATTTACTTCATTATTTAAATCCTCCAAATAATCCTGAGAGTTTAGTATTTTTGTCACCATTTCATAGATGAAGAAATAGACTCAAAGAGCTTAGTTGGCTCGCCCAAAGTCACAAAGCTTGCAGATGTCCTAAAATTATATAATTTTCCCCTCTCCTACATCTCTGTCTCAGCAGCTGATATAACAACTAGTCAGAAAATCAGCAAGGATATAGAAGAACTAAAAAACGCCATAACTAACAGTATCTAATTGACATTTACAGAATACTCTATCCAACAGCAGCAGAACATGCATTCTTTTCAAGTGCCTGTGGAACTTATACCAAGATAAATCATACTCTGGGCCATAAAACCAACTGTAACACGTTTAAAAGGGTTGAAATCATACAGAGTGTGTTCTCTGACCACGGTGGAATCAAATTACAAATCAACAACAGAAAGATAACAGGAAAATCTCCAAACACTCAGAAAGATAAACAACATATTTCTAAATGATCCGTGTGTCCAAGCAAAGTCTCAAAGTAAATTTAAAAAACACATTGAACTGAATGAAGATGAGGCATATTACAACATATCAAAATTTGTGGGACACAGCTAAAGCAGTGCTGAAAGGGGAATTTACAGGACTAAATGCTTACATTAGTAAAGAAGAAAAATCTCAAAGAATAATCTAAGCTTCCACCTCAGGAACCTAGAAAAAGTGCAAAGTAAACACAAAGCTAGCAGAAAGAAATAAATAATAAAGATAATAAAGAGCAGAAATCCATGAAATTGAAAACAGAAAATTTATTTATTTATTTATACTTAACAAAGTATCTTTAATGTTTATTTTTAAATTTAATTTAATTTTTAATTGAAGTATAGTTGATTTACAACATTGTGTTAGTTTCAGGTGTACAGCACAGTTATATATGTGTGTATATATATGTGTGTGTATATATATATATGTATATATATTCATTTTCAGATTCTTTTCCCTTATAGGTTATTACAAAACTTTGAGTATAGTTCCCTGTGCTATACAGTAGGTCCTTATTAGTTATCTATTATATGTTATAGTAGTATGTATATGTTAATCCCAAACTCCTAATTTATCGCATAAGTTTGTTTCCTATGTCTCTGAGTCTATTTCTGTTTTGTAAATAAGTTCATTTGTCCTGTTTTTTTTTAATTCTACATATAAGCGATATCATATCTTATTTGTCTTTCTCTGTCTGGCTTACTTCACTTAGTATGATAATCTCTAGGTCCATCCATGTTGCTGCAAATGGAAAACAGAAAATTTTTAAATAGAGAAGGTCAAATGGGAGGAAGAAAAGCTGGTTCTTTGAAAAGATCAATAGAGTTGAGAAACTTCTAGCAAAACTGACAAAGAAAAAAGAGAGAGATCACATTTTTGCCTATCCAGAATAAAGCAGGGACTATCGCTACAGGCCTTGCAGACGTCAAAAGGATAAGTGAATACTATGAACAACTCTACACACATAAATTTGACAACTTAGACGAAATGGACCAATTTCTCAAAAAGCACTAACTAATATAACTCACCCAATATGAAACATAAAGTTTACGTAGCCCCATAACTATTAAGGAAATTGATTTTGTAACTTAAAAATTTCTCCAGGAGGAATCTACAGACCCCGATGGTTTCACTGAAGAATTCTGCCAAACACAGGTATACCCCGATTATTGAAAGTTTACTTTATGCCACTTTACTTTTATAAAAGACCTACATTAGTACCTGTTTTCGATACGCAAAAGGAGTCTGAAGAGGATTTTCATTTTTACGAAAAAATGCTAAAAGCAAAAATAGTGTCCAGAGTTTGTTTTGCAGCAAGCATCATAGAAGCAGCACACATCCCTGGGCAGCAGGAGTGGCGCTGCCAAGCTTCTCTTCTGGTAACGATACTCAGCATCTCAGCATCAAGCTGCCATAGCTCTGAACTGTGTCTGTGAGCATCTGTGCTTTATCTCAACTTATTTTGTGCATCTGTTAGCACTATGTGTCCTAAAGAAGAAGCAAGATGTGTGTTTCTTTGATTTATACCATTTTAGCTTAGGAAAGGTTTCATAGGAACGCTCTACTTCCAGATAGCGGGGGAAACTTGTATATAAAGAAGAATTAACACCAATTCTACAGTCTCTTCCAGAAAATAGAAGAGGAGGGAATACTTCCCAATTCATTTTATGAAGCTAATGTTACTCTGATACCAAAACCAGACAAAGACAGTACCAAAAAAGTAAACTACAGACCAATAGCTCTCATGAATATAGATGAAAAGATCCTTAAAAAAATAGCAAGTAAAATTCAGCAATATATAAAAAGAATTACACACCGTGACCGAGAGGGGTTTATTCTAGGCATGTAAGACTGTTTCCGTATTTGAAAATTAAACAATGTGATGCATCATATTAACAGGCCAAAGAAGAAAAATCACATGATCATATCAAACATTGTGGAAAAAGCATTTGACAAAATTTAATATTTATTCATGATTAAAACTCTCAGAAAAATAGGAATAGAGAGGCACTTCCTCACCTTGATAAAGAGCATCTACAAAAACCCTATAGCGAACATACTTAATGGTGAAAGACTGAATGTTTTTCTCCTAAGACTGGGAACAAGACAAAGACTATCTACTCTCACCACTTTTATTCAACAAAGTACTGGAAGTTCTAGCCAGTCCAATAAGACATGACAAGGAGATGAAAGACATGCAGATCAGCAAGAAAGAGAAAACCATCCCTATCTGCAGATAACATGATTGCCTGTGTAGAAAGAAATTTCAAAAGGATTCACAAAAAGAAAGAAAAAGAAAGAAAGAGAAAAAAGGAAAAAAGAAACTCCTAGAACTAATGAATATGTATTCATTCATACATTAGTACACTGAAATTTAAAATACAATACCATTTACAAGCACTCAAAAGAAAAAAAAAAGAAATACTTAGGTATAAACCTAACAAAACGTATACATCATTTGTATGCTGAAAACTATAAAATGCTGAAGGAAGAAATCAGAGAAGATCTAAATGAATGGAGTACACAGAGTGTTTATATATTGGAAGGCTCAACATAGTAAAGATATCAATTCTCCCCAAATTAACATACAGATTTAATACAGCCCCTATCAAAATTATAGCAGGAGTTTTTGCAGATATACACAAGGTGATTCTAAAATTTATGTGGAAAGACAAAGGAACTAGAATAGCTAAAAACAATTTTGAAAAGAGAGATAAAGTGGCAAGAACAAGTCTACCCAACTTCAAGAGTTATAATATAGTAAGAGTAATCAAGACTGGTACTGGTGGGGAATTCCCTGGCGGTCCAGAGGTTAGGACTCTGCACTTTCACTGCTGAGAGCCAGGGTTCAATCCCTGGTCAGGGAATTGCGGTTCCACAAGGTCATGCAGCGAGGCCAAGAGAAAAAAAAAAAAAAAAAAAAGACAGTATTGGTGGAGGAATAAACCCTTAGATCAATGGAACAGAATAGAGAACCCAGAAGTAGACACACACAAATATGCTCAACTGATTTTTTTTTTTTTTTTTTTTTTTTTTTTTTGCTGCTCTGTGCCATTTGTGGGGTCTTAGTTCCCCAATCAGGGGTCGGCTGCTGCTCTGTGCCATTTGTGGGATCTTAGTTCCCCAATCAGGGATTGAAACCTGGGGCCTCAGTGAAAGCTCAGATTCCTGACCACTGGACCACTAGGGAATTCCCCCAACTGCTTTTTATAAAGGAGCAAAAGTAATTCAGTGGAGGAAGAATAGCCTTTCAGCAAATGGTCCTGGAGCAGTTGGAGATACATAAGCAAAACAAACAAACCAACAAAAAACCTCAACCTAAACCTCACGTCTTATACAAAAATTAACTCAAAATGGATCATGTACTATGAAAATGAAAACTATGCACCTTTTAGGAAAAAATGGGACAAAATCTTCAGGATCTAGGGCTAGGCAGAGTTCTTTGATCTGACACCAAAAACACAATCCATACAAGCAAAAATTGCTAAGTCGGACTTCACCAAAATGAAAACTTTTGGTCTGTGAAAGACCCTGTTAAGAGGATGAAAGATAAGCGATAGGCTGAGAAAAAAATCATTTGCAAACCACTTTTCCAACAGAGGACTAATATCTAGGATATAAAAGAACTTTCAAGACTCTACATTGAAAAAAAAAATCCAATTAGAAAGTAGACAAAAGATATGAAGAGAAATCTAATTGAAGAGAATATACAGATAGAACATTTCTTACAACTGCACGTAAATCTACAATGATCTTAAAAAAAGTTTAATTAAAAAAATTAAATCCTTCTCTACAGATTGCAAGCGTTTGCATGACAGAGGGAAGTAAAAATCCTTTTTTTAAAGACTGTTGGGAATTCCCTGGTGGTCCAGTGGTTAGGACTCCCCGCTTGCACTGGGGGCACATGTTTGATCCCTTGTAGAACCGGTTTGATCCCTGGTTGGGGATCTAAGATCCTGCAAGGCACGTGGCGTGGCCAAAAAAACAAAAAACAAAAACAACAAAAGACTTTGTTGGACTTCCCTGGTGGTGCAGTGGTTAAGAATCCGCCTGCCAATGCAGGGGACATGGGTTCAAGCCCTGGTCTGGGAAGATCCCACATGCCGCAGAGCAACTAAGCCTGTGCACCACAACTACTGATCCTGCGCTCTAGAGCCCATGAGCCACAACTACTGAAGCCTGCGCGCCTAGAGCCCGTGCTCCGCAACAAGAGAAGCCACGGCAGTGAGAAGCCTGCACACTGTAACGAAGAGTAGCCCCCGCT
>NC_041227.1:94840738-94845311 GCF_002837175.3 Physeter macrocephalus | reverse complement strand
CTGCATGAGTTGCTTATAAATTTTGGAGATTAATCCTTTGTCAGTTGCTTCATTTGCAATTATTTTCTCCCATTCTGAGGGTTGTCTTTTGGTGTTGTTTATGTTATCCTTTTCTGTGCAAAAGCTTTTAAGTTTCATTAGGTCCCATTTGTTTATTTTCTGTTTTTTTTTCTTACAGTTTTGTACATGTATTCCTGGGTATTTTTATATTCTTTATTGTTACTGCAATTGGGATTTTTAAAAATACTTGGTTTTTTAATTGGATATTGCTGGTATTTATTAGAAAGCTACCCATTCTTGCATTTTCTTTTTTTTTTTTTTTGCGGTACGCGGGCCTCTCACTGTTGTGGCCTCTCCCGTTGCGGAGCACAGGCTCCGGACACGCAGGCCCAGCGGCATGTGGGATCTTCCCGGACCGGGGCACGAACCCGTGTCCCCTGCATCGGCAGGCGGACTCTCAACCACTGCGCCACCAGGGAAGCCCCTTGCATTTTCTTATAATAGTTTTTTAGTTGGTTCTCTTTGATTCCCTTTGAAAATAATTATACTACTTCAAAAAGTGGCTATTTTGTCTGTTTCTTTCAAATATTCATGCTTCTCTTTTTTCACTTACTGCATTGGTCAGGAACTTCAGGAAGAACAGTGCTGAATAATAGAGGATATAGCAGGCATCCTTGTTTTAGTGCTAATTTTAATGGAACTGTGGTGTTTTGTCATTAAGTGTGCATCTTATTTTTATCAAGAATGTTCACTGAGTTTATTTTGAGACATCTATTGAAATGATCATATGGTTTTCCTCCTTTTACCTACTAATGTAATGAATATTGTAATAGATTTCCCTGTGGGGAGGGTACTTCAGGCTGAAGGTGCACAGCGAGAGGCAAGAGCTGGGCAGGTGGAAGAGGTGGAGTGTCATGTATTTATACCATCCATGCAGAAATCATTAGAATTGGCTGTTGCTTCTTGGTATTTGTCTGCAAACTATCATCTTGCTCTCCTCAGACACTGGACAGCATTAGGGCTGGAAGGGTGGGCAGAGTCTGACACTTGCTCTTCTCATCATGCTTCTTTCTTTTCTCTAAGACAAATTGAAAATCAAATGCCGTTTCCAGAAGGCCTATCGGAGGGCTTTGGATCATGAGGAGGAGGCCCTGTCATTGGGCAGTATACAAGGTACTAGGAGGGGTGATCATTTTAACAGGAAGCCCTCTTTTTCCTTCTGATCTCTAAGTGTGTAGTTTCCATATCTTGTCCTTTTTTTTGGGGGGGTGGGGCTGTGCCATGTGTCCTGCAAGGATCTCAGTTCCCTGACCAGGGATTGAACCTGGGCCATGGCAGTGAAAGCCTGGAATCCTAACGACTAGGCCACCAGGGAACTCCCTCTATAACTTGTCTTAACTCCAAAATCTCTCTGGGAAAGCTGGGAATGAGATACCTTGTGTCTCAGCCTGGGCCACCAAGGGCCAAGCCTGGCCACAGTGCCAGCTGGGTGTGAGCGGGAGGTGGAGTGATGCGTTAGGCACCGTGTGGGAGCCAGAGGGAGAGGGAATGGTGTTTTCGCTCCTGGTACACCACCTGTTCTGGTCCCCAGAGGCAGAAACCATGTTTGCTGAGCCATCGGAGCAAGCAGAGGGCTCCCTGACAGTGTACGTGATCTCTGAACACTCCTCACTTCTCCCTCAGGTAGGGTGAGCAGAGAGGCTGCGGACATGCCTTCTCCCTTCAGCTTGTCCTCTCCTAAGTCTCCTCCTTGCAGTATTGCTGCCCATTCCTTCCGTTTGCTACAGAAAACTCTCCTCAAGTATTTTTTAAAAAGAATGCAAATAGGGATTGTTTTCATTGACTCTGGGTCTTTCTAAATCCAAGGCTTGTATGTGATTAAAGTTCCTTTTTAAAAAAAAAAAATAATAAATTTATTTATTTATTTATTTTGGCTGCATTGGGTCTTCGTTGCTGCACGTGGGCTTTCTCTAGTTGCGGCAAGCGGGGGCTACTCTTCGTTGAGGTGCGCGGGCTTCTCTTTGCAGTGGCTTCTCTTGTTGCGGGGCACGGGCTCTAGAGCGCAGGCTCAGTAGTTGTGGCACACAGGCTTAGTTGCTCTGCGGCATGTGGGATCTTCCCAGACCCGGGCTCGAACCCATGTCCTCTGCATTGGCAGGCGGATTCTTAACCACTGCACTATCAGTGAAGTCCTAAAGTTCCAATTTAAAGTGGAAAAAAAATCAATAGGGTTAAAGAAGCTGGTTTGAATGGGCTGTGATGATAATATGAGCAATACATTGACCTTTTTAGTTTCTGAGCAAAAGGCTTGATGGGAGCTGTACCAGCTACCATTTTATTTTTTAATTTATAATGAAATATTTAATTATTACAAAAAGATGAAGGAAAATTTTAATAAACATCCATGTACCCACCCCTAGCTTGCAAACTATAATACAGCCCTGTGCATCTCCATGATTATATCCCATTCCCTTGCAGCCAAAGGTGACCATAGTTTATATGTATCATTTTCATATTTTTCTTTCAAGTTTTATCACATATAGCTCTATAAACAATATGTTTAATTTTATATATTTTTGAACTTTATATAAATGCCGTAATGCAGCACATGTTCTTCTCCAGTTTTCATTTTGCTTGACCTTTATGTTTGAATCATCTATGATAATATGTCTAGTTGAATCTAATGCATTCATTTAAAATTCTGTCTAATGTTTCATTGTATAAACATATCACAATTTATCCATTCTGTTGCTGACAGGCATTTGGATTGTCTCCAGTTTTATCCTATTACAAATAATGCTGCTGTGAAAATTCTTGTACTTGCCTCTTTGCCATTTGCCATTTACTTATATCAAACTTTCCAGTTGTTTGTTTATTCTTGCTCAGCATGCCGTCTCTTAGTTTCCGGCCCATGAAGATATAACTGTTGCCTGCACCTATGTCAACTGGGAAGGAGAAGGGAACTGAAATGAATGAAAACACTCATATATACCCATAGCTCAGAAATGTTGACATAATAGTTCGCAATGAATCTAGAGAGAGGTGCAGGCCTGTTGGTCTGTGGCGAAAGGCCAGATTCTCAAAGACAGGAGCCAGAGTGCTCTTCTGCTTTCTTCCCTGAGCTGTGGGTATTCTGTCCCTTGCTTGCCCCTCATAGGACATGATGAGCTACATTGGGCCCAAGAGGATGGCAGTTGTGCGGGGGATAATGCACCGGGAGGCCTTTAACATCATTGGCCGCCGTGTAATCCAAGTAGCCCAGGCCATGTCTTTGACTGAGGACGTGCTTGCTGCAGCCTTGGCTGACCACCTCCCAGAGGACAAGTGGAGCTCTGATAAGAGGCGGCCTCTCAAGTCCAGCTTGGGTAGGGTGACTGCGCTGTGCCACGGGAAGGGAGAGGGAAATGAATTATGTGGAGACAGTGGGGCAGGAAGGGAATCTGCATGCAAACGCTTCACTCCTTTCTTCTGTGGTTTCCTCTTTTTCTTAAAGCACTCAGTGTTCCTCATCCCAGTTTTATCCTCCCTTTGCGTCCGTGATGGCAACCAGCCCCATTTCAGAGGAGAACCAAGTTCAACTCAGCCAGGGGTACAGGCTGCCTTTGATCCACAGATGCCTCTGGCTTCCCTGACTCCTGTTTTTACAGGCTATGAAATCACCTTCAGTTTACTCAACCCTGACCCCAAGTCCCATGACGTCCACTGGGACATCGAGGGGGCTGTCCGGAGCTATGTGCAGCCCTTCCTGAATGCCCTCAGGGCTGTGGGGAACTTCTCTGTGGACTCTCAGGTGAGACTGGAAACAAGTTGAGGAGCCCTTTTCCCGGCTGCACCATCCTTTTCCAAGTCCCTCCATATTTGACATTTACAAGTGTAGTCTGTTTTTCCAGCTCTTTGAGCTTGCTGATTTGCCAGGAAATTCCTGTGTATGTATATGGTTCTGGGGTCTACTTTCCCTCCTTGGTGTCCAGCTTGGGGAGTTTTGTCAATGCTTGTTAAAAAAGTAACTTCCTTATGGCTCCCTCTGGAACTGTATTTAACAGTTGTGCCGTCCTAAAAATTTATTAAAAAACAAACAAAAAAACTTCCTGAAATATGTTAATGTAGTAACAATAAAGATGTGATGAATGTAGTCTTTTTTCTTTGCTTTTTTTTGTTGCTTTTTCTCTTTTTGAATGTAGTCTTTTTAATTGCACAGTGTCCTTTTAGGGAAAAGGTGGGAGAAATTTTTATCAGTTCTTGGTAGTGGGAGAAATTACTTCTGAATAACTGATTTGACTTGATCTTGTGGACACTGAATTATGCTATTCTTTGTTAGGCTGTGAGAAAGCCTGGTAAAATAATGTGGTGTTCAAAACTTGGATTTAATGTGTTAACTTTACCCTTAGCTTTGTTATTTTTTTCCCTACTCCTGTTTTCTCTCGGCCTTGATTTTTTTTTTTTTTTTTTTTTTTTGCGGTACGCGGGCCTGTCACGGTTGTGGCCTTTCCCGCTGCGGAGCACAGGCTCCGGACACACAGGCTCAGCGGCCATGGCTCACGGGCCCAGCCGCTCCGCGGCATGTGGGGGCCTC